>NW_018405212.1:2692-27958 GCF_002113885.1 Mizuhopecten yessoensis
GGCGAATTCACGTACACAATCAAACAAACAATAGTTCAATGTCACGCATCATATACATAATAGCATATCACAGTTTAGATATTAGAGTACGTTACCAGCCGAACTAGGCTTATGAGACACTATAAGTAGTAATCCTTACATTATGTACATCATACATCAACATTCCATAGATAAGACAATCATACGTCACAATAAACCAAATGAGATAAATTTGATATAAATTATTATACTCAATGTTCAATAAAAAATATACAGCTGTATATAATATAATTCACTTGTCTTAGATTATCATTTCACATCTTTATCAGTATAAGAGCGTACCTGTACTATTTTAACCCATTCATCGTGTATTTTTAGACCGAACTGAAAGAATGTGCCTTACACGCAATACCTTTTTGAAAACGATTGTGTGTGTGTGTTATGTTTAGCCTATATTCTGCCGACATACACGGTGTACAGGTGTATACAATATAAACCACGTACAACACGTCAAGGAAAGTATATTCAGCTTTATCAAGCGAGGACTCACCTGTCATCAATTACAGCCAACGGTAGATCAAATGTTGACTTGATTCAATTTATGTTTCTTATTTGTAACACTAATGTTACTCACTCAAAAGGTTAAGCTTATTTTGAATATGTAGATGTTAACAAATTGAAGACAGTGTTATGGTGTAATAGATAAAAAAAAATATCTGTAAAATTATCACATATCAAAAAAATAACAATTACAAATAATAACGGTTCTTAATTGACATTTAACAAATTATAGAAGGGAAGGCGATGCATCAGCTACAACACTTAAAGTCTATAGCAGCGCTTTACGATGGTCAGTGTAAAGTTAACAATGCATAGTCGGTGGTGGCCGATAGGTGTTGAGTAACGGCCTGCTATGTTACGTACCATGGCCAATGACATTACTAGGCTAGTAGGTAGAGATTCTTACGAGGTGATTCCAATACACTCTACACAAAATCTTCTGCCAATAACAAAAACAAATAAAGACCATATTTCCTACGGCCAGCTCGGACGTTCATAGCTGATTGTCTCCCACACAAATCAGGATTATATCTCCAGCCTCAGCACCACGAAGACAAAGGTAGGCATTTGTAGATTTGTATCTGTTAGAAATCTCAGTGAACCCAGCTGTGTCGGGACCGGTAATTTATATCAAGGTTTTAGATCATTAACCTAAGCAAGTTATCATTATTTTACATTATTGTGTAAGATTTATGAACGATATCCTTGTACTTGTCTACAATATCGAACCAATACAAAATATATTTGTTTTATTGTACCTGTATATCGTTCTCCGCTTATTTGCCCGAAAATATATACAACGAACGTTCAAAATCCTACTAAAAATTATAATCGTTATTGTCGCTTTCGCAAGTTTTAATTTCCCGCTACTGTTGTAAAAGACGCATTTGGAATAATTCAAATGCATCTCCAATGTTTAAAAATATACCTAACAAATTATAATTAAGGATCTATTCTTCAATGCACCCTATATATCCCGCGAAACATTACTGATAAACAATAGGTTGTAGACTTCCCAGTGAATCAATTTCATCAGGACGTTACCTACATAACAGTAGGACGTAACCTCATTCGTAAATCCATAACATTAGAATGTCACCTTTTCCCGTTAATCTATTGCATTAGGATCTGACCATCTCCATTAATCCATAACATTAGGACGTAACCTACATTACATTAGGACTTGACATTAGGATGTAACCTACATTACATTAGGACGTAACCTACCTTACATTAGGACGTCACCTACATTACATTAGGTCGTAATCTACTTAACATTAGGACTTACCATTAGGATGTAACCTACATTACATTAGGACGTAACCTACCTTACATTATGACGTAACCTACCTTACATTATGACGTAACCTACATTACATTAGGACGTAACCTAACTTACATAAGGACGTCACCTACATTTCATTAGGGCGTAACCTACTTAACATTAGGACTTAACATTAGGATGTAACCTACATTACATTAGGGCGTAACCTACTTAACATTAGGACTTAACATTAGGATGTAACCTACATTACATTAGGACGTAACCTACCTTACATAAGGACGTCACCTACATTTCATTAGGGCGTAACCTACTTAACATTAGGACTTACCATTAGGATGTAACCTACTTATCATTAGGACGTAACATTAGGATGTAACCTACATTACATTAGGACGTAACCTACCTTACATTATGACGTAACATACCTTACATTATGACGTAACCTACATTACATTAGGACGTAACCTAACTTACATTAGGACGTAACCTAACTTACATTATTACTGTTGTAACCTACCTTACATTGGGACGTAACCTACCTTACATTATTACTGTTGTAACCTACATTACATTAGGACGTAACCTACCTTACATTATGACGTAACATACCTTACATTATGACGTAACCTACATTACATTAGGACGTAACCTACATTGCATTAGGGCGTAACCTACATTACATTAGGATTTAACATTAGGACGTAACCTACTTAACATTAGGACGTAACCTGCATAACATTAGGACGTAACCTACATTACATTAGGACGTTACCTACGTTACATTAGAATCTGACCTTCTCCGTTAATTCCTTTCATTTGATATTCTGTCGTTCGTCTTAACGAAGCTTTATGAAACATAAAGTTAAACAACAAATAAAACATTTGGTATTCGAAATATTGCCGTCGTTAATATGTCCCGATGCCTACTTCAAGAGTCTGTAGAGTAAAGTCTTTCTTCATATAAACATTTAAAAAAAAACTTTTTCGTGTGAAAATTTAATGTTTAGACCACACTTGATCTTTGTGAAGGACGCCTTCATTTCGTTTCGATATGATAGCTGCTAGCATACATGATGGAATTTAATGCGTCATCTTTCTGTTAAACTTGTGATAAATACATTTCACTTCTATCGAAGATCAACTGAAACTAGAAAGATCAACTGCATGTTTCTATGGCCTGGTCAGATCGTGTTTTGCTCTTTTTTATTGGCACTAAGGATTATCTTGGGCTGAACTGACCAGTTCTTACTCCTACACGAACACTGAATGGGCTGATGCTGGCTATCGTCAAAAGGATGAGTCTGTTGATCGACGAATATAACTTCTCATCCTTCGTCACACCTCACTAGTTTGCTTATCATTCTCAAAGGGACCATCCTCGAGGTAAACATGGAGCTATGTGTTTGGTGAAATACTATAGTTGAAAAAACGAATGGTTCTGTTTCGACTTTAACAATAACAGAACCCAAAACATATCAACAAAATATAATAGTTGGCATTATGTTATAAACAGGTATCCAGATGTTCTTTAGCAGTTAATTGTAATTATGTCATATAACAGTTGCCGTTATGTCATATAACAGTTGTCACTATGTTATATAACAGTTAACATTGTTATTTAACAGTTATTGTTAAGTTATATACGATTTGTCGTTATGTTATATAACAGTTGCCATTGTTATTTATCAGTTATTATTATGTTATATAAACGATGTCGTTATGCAATATAATAGTTGTCATTATGTTATAAAACAGTTATCAAGATGTTCTTTAGCAGTTGTCGTTATGTAATATAATAGTTGTCACTATGCTATCTAACAGTTGCCAATGTTATATAAAAGTTATTTTTAAGTTATATAAGGTTTGTCGTAATGTAATATAAAAGTTGTCTTTATGTTATAAAACAGCTGTCATATGTTATATAACCTTTTGTCGTAATGATGTATAAAAATTGTCGTCATATTACGCCAAGATGTTGTCACCTTAACATAAGAAATAATCGCCTTAAGATTGCCAATATACACGGTTTAAGATCTTTCACGTGCAAATAAGTATCACGCGATAAAATCAATTCTCATTAAGGCAGTCTTGAGTTGATAGTGAAAGTTCGAAGATATTTGCAATAAGATGCTTAATTGAATCGTAACACGAGGTTTTATTGTAAAGTTTAATAAATAAGTACCACAACTGATACGGGTCTCTCAATGACCTTCGACCTGTTTTTCTCGTTTTCATTGTGACTTTGGTTAACGTATTTTCAGCATCAGAGAGCGATACGTTTCGTGCTTCAGTGATTGGTTAGTAGCCTTCAGGCTTCTATTGTACGTGCTCGCTTGATATAAGTATTGCAGACAAAAGTATAAATAATTCCAGTAGCTTCCATTGTGTCATTGATTAAACAATCATATAATCTTGCAAAACGGAACCTGTGTGATCACTTTCGAGATATAGTCATTGAAATGAACGATCGACATTTTTGTACATAGATGATAATAAACGTATACATATGATGTATTTCCGTCTATTTGATATCGTTAAGAGTACTATGTACCCGGGAACACACAATGCACCGGTCCTATCCTACTTGACCCGTGACATGATCTTCTCGTCTCCTTTGTACATCATGCATACCTCATCACTAGTTATCACTCTATCAGGATGTCAGGCGAATAATTTATCTCAAAAACGTCCACAAATACTACTAACCATCCGATAGGTTACACGTGAACATAAAGATAGCCTTAAACGCGAAACAAACAACGAACAAATAAATCATTGATCAAGCTTTAATCGTCATTATCTTTTGAAATGACGTGAACTTAAAAGCAGTGACGTACCTACACGTGCTGAAACATTAATTTATTAGCAATCGTTATGATGACGTCATACACGCTGAGGACAAAGCGAGAATATATTCCAATATATATCATATAAAAGTGTGATTCATTCCAGTGTAAACACGTAGTAATGATGTACTGTAATTGACAAACACTGAAACTTTTGTTCTATAAATCAATATAATGTTACAATACGATGAACAGTATGTTTACCATGATGTTGATTTACTGGTAGATACACACCAAACAATGTACACCATACAACGTTAACGTTCATAATGTAATAAACACAGAGTTAAGATATACACCATACAATGTAATCTAACGTTCATAATGTAATAAACACAGAGTGAAGATACACATCATATATACAATATTAACGTTTATATTGTAATAAACACAGAAGGAAAATATACACCATACAATGTAAACGTTTATATTGTAATAAACACAGAGTGAAGATACACACCATATATATAATGTTAACGTTTATATTGTAATAAACACAGAGTGAAGATACACACCATACAATGTTAACGTTTATATTATAATAAACACAGAGTGAAGATACACACCATATATACAATGTTAACTTTTATATTGTAATAAACACAGAGTGAAGATATATACACCATACAATATTAACGTTTATATTGTAATAAACACAGAGTGAAGATACACACCATATATACAATGTTAACTTTTATATTGTAATAAACACAGAGTGAAGATATATACACCATACAATNTACAATGTTAACTTTTATATTGTAATAAACACAGAGTGAAGATATATACACCATACAATGTAAACGTTTATATTGTAATAAACACAGAGTGAAGATACACACCATATATACAATATTAACGTTTATATTGTTATAAACACAGTATGAAGATATACACCATACAATGATAACTTTTATATTGTTATAAACACAGTGTGAAGATATACACCATACAATGTTAACGTTCATATTGTAATAAACACAAAGTGAAGATATACACCATTGAATGTTAACGTTTATATTGTAATAAACACAGAGTGAAAGATATACACCATTGAATGTTAACGTTTATATTATTATAAACACAGAGTGTAAATATACACCATACAATGTTGACGTTTATTTAAGGATTGAACGTCTTTCAGATTGAGGTTACAGCCAATATGAATGCAAGCTAGGTGACTGATAAATAGAATGTTTATCTGTCAGCCAGATTGCATCCATATTGGCTGTAACTGCAATCTGACAGTCGTTCAATCGTTATATTTACATTTCTTCATACGACCTGTTTTTTATCAATTAGTCTGATAAGCTTAATATATATTTCCTGCTGCCGCAAAACCGCACTGGTCCGATTCTTGGAACAGCCGCAGACGGCCATTTTCGGACCGAAAACTCTCCAAACAACGGTCGCCATTAAAAAAGTAACCAGGCGACAATTGTTAAATGCTCTTATTATATGTGCAAAACATTCTTATATAAATGTAGGAACTTTTCCCCAAAACCCGTCAAAATGCGACTTGTATGAACCAAACGACACAACAAGATGGCGGCTATCGTATCGGTGGAAGTGGTTACTAACACTGACTTCACGGAAAATATGGTCATGTGACCAGATAATGCAGAATGCAGTTACTGTGAGTTAATGGAAAATGGGAAGGGCATATATAAATATATTGTAATAAATACAGAGTACAGATATACACCATACGCTGTTTACGTTCATGTTTTGATAAAACACAGTTTTAGTGATGATTATGTTTAATTATTCAACATACGGGTCCTTGACACTTATTTTGATTTGTCAAATCTGACGCTTATGTTCTTGGCTATGACATCCATAATGTGTACATGTACCAACATTGAAACGTATTTGTGGTCAAACATTAATTCCATATACAACTGTATGATCTTGACATTTTATAACCATAATGGCCGAAAAGACTGACTCATATGTAAATGACTGTATGCATATGGTTATTCGAAAATATAAATTAAACTATAAATATACACCGTAGGATCATTGCAAGATTTTGGCAAAGAAGTTCCCAAAGTCAAGAGAAAAGACAAAAACAGGAACCAAGGATATATCAGAATAAAGGAAAGAGACAACAAACCCCACAGAAAGCTCACAAAAAAACCCAATGTGAGCGCATCCGTCTCCACTTGTGGTACCCGTTATAATAATGTCTCTTGTCGTGGTCGTCACCATCTGCCTTAACAATCACTATATAACAATCTGAACAACCACTACATAAAACAAGAGGCCCAGAGGGCCTGTACTCTGAGCCTGTATCGCTCACCTTGATATTTGAGCAATCATGGGGAAATATCCTCAATAAAAGTACTTGTGCAAAAATTTCCATATATTGAGTTTTCTTGGCTTAAGAATGTTCCAGACTAAATGAACCTTTATACTACTCTATCTCAGCATTCAACTGGTCAAATAAGTCAAAAAAAGTAGCCTAAAGATATTTACATATCTGACCCATGTGACTGTTAAAGTAGGTCAAGGTAATTTATTTGAGGAATTTTATATCACTCAGTCCTATGTACCTCCTGGTGAAGTATCAGTACTCTGGGCCTTCTGGTTATTCAAAAGAAGTTGTTTTTTACCCCTGTATCCTTGAAAGTAGGTCAAGGTCATTTATTTGAGGATACTTTATAACACTCTATCCCAGGTAGCTACTGGTAAAATAGCACTACTCAGGGCTGTTGTTTAAGATTTTTTGACATATTTGACCCATGTGACCTTGAAAGTAGGTCAAGGTAATTTATTTGAGGAAAGTGTACAGTACTTCATGTCAGGTAATATAATACTGGGCCTCCTGGTAATTCAGGTGAAGTCGTTTAAAGGTTGTTAAATATATAACCCCTGTGAACTTGAAAGTAGGTCAAGGTAATTTATTTGAGGAAACGTTTAAGAACTCTGTTCCAGGTACCTACTGGCCAAATATAATGGCCCTAGGTTCTTCTGTTTTTAAGGAGAAGTCGTTAAAAGATAAGTTAACGGATGATGGATAACACAAAATACCATACGTTCAACTGGCACTTTGTGCTAGGTGAGCTAACAAACGACAACCGATTGGATATTTCTTTGTGTTTCCAAATATTATCCTAATCAAACATGTTCGGTAGGAGATTAGCTGACACGGATGTATACACTATTTTTTGTGATACCGCTGTAATCTCATAATTTACCATCTTAGGAACTCCCCGTACGTATTCCACAGGGGCTGATGTCTCTGTCGTTACGGTGCAAGTCATGTGATCCGTTGAAATAACTTGGTTCTTGCCTCAATGCATTTCCTATTGATGTGTTTATGAAATATTCATTGACATGACGCAAAACAGGATAATTCCTATACTATGATTTGAATGATATTTCAAACGGGCAATGTATTGTTATTGTTATTGCCTATTTTGATTTGTTTGGATTAAAGGAGTGTTCCATTGCTTTCTAATCTTGCCTTTTGGTATGATAATTGAGTTTTGATATTTTGTCCTTAACGCTGCGGTGGTAAAGATATCTTATCTCTATACATTGAAGGTGTGGTGAATTATTTTTACGTGTTAATGTTTTGGTATATTTTTAATGTGACAACGCTGAGGTAGATTTATGCTGATGTGTTGATGTTGTGGCATATTTGATGTAATGTGGTGATGCTGTGGTATATATTTATGCTGATGTGTTGATGCTGTGGTATATTTGATATTGATGTGTTGATACTGTGGTATATTTGATGTTGTTGTGATGACACTGTGTTACATTTAATGTTGAAGTGTTGATGCTGTGGTATATTTGATGTTGATGTGGTGATGCTGTGGTATATTTGATGTTGAAGTGGTGATGCTATGGTATATTTAATGTTGAAGTGTTGATGCTGTGGTATATTTGATGTTGATGTGTTGATACTGTGGTATATTTGATGTTGTTGTGATGACACTGTGTTACATTTAATGTTGAAGTGTTGATGCTGTGGTATATTTGATGTTGATGTGATGACACTGTGTTACATTTATTGTTGAAGTGTTGATGCTGTGGCAATATTTGATGTTTATGTGTTGACACTGTGTTACATTTGATGTTTATGTGTTGACACTGTGTTACATTTGATGTTGATGTGTTGATGCTGTGGCAATATTTTATATTTATGTGTTGACACTGTGTTACATTTGATTTTGAAGTGTTGATGCTGTGGTATATTTGATGTTGATATGATGACACTGTGTTACATTTAATGTTGAAGTGTTGATGCTGTGGTATATTTGATGTTGATATGATGACACTGTGTTACATTTAATGTTGATGTGTTGATGCTGTGGCAATATTTTATGTTTATGTGTTGACACTGTGTTACATTTAATGTGATGATGCTTTGGTATATTTGATGTTGATGTGGTAATGCTATGGTATATTTGATGTTGATGTGGTGATGCTGTGGTATATTTGATGTTGATGTGTTGATACTTTGGTATATTTGATGTTGATGTGTTGATACTGTGGTATATTTGATGTTGATGTGTTGATGCTGTGGTATATTTGATGTTGATGTGTTGATGCTGTGGATATTTGGTGTTGATGTGTTGATGCTGTGGCAATATTTGATGTTTATGTGTTGACACTGTGTTACATTTGATGTGATGATGCTGTGGTTTATTTTATGTTGATGTGATGATGCTGTGGTATATTTTATGTTTATCTGTTGATGCTGTGGTATAATTGATGTTGATGTGTTGATTCTGTCGTATATTTTATGTTTATGCGTTGACGCTGTGGTATATTTTTAATATCTTAATACTATGATATATTTTATGTTGAAGCGTTGATGCTATGGTATAAATGTTGCTGATGTGTTGATTCTATGGTATATTTCATGTTAATGTGTTGATGCTGTGGAATATTAACTTTATGTGTATGTGTTGATACGGTTGTATATTCAACGTTGATGTTTTGATGTGATGTTGATGTGTTGATGCTGTGGTATTTTTTATGCTTCTGTGTTGATGCTGTGGTTTATGAAATGTTGATGTGTTGATCCTGTGGTATTTTTAATGTTAATGTGTTGATCCTGTGGTATTTTTTATGCTGATTTGTTGATGCTGTGGTATATTAAATGAAGTGGTGCCCAGCGTGCCCCAAGTCACCCAATGTGCAACATAGCCATCAAATGAATTCTCCAGCTCCCCAATGTGCCCCCAGCCACCCAATATGTTCCCTAGTTACCTAATGTGCCCAAAGTCACCCAATGTGCCCCAATCCACCCAATATGTTCCCAGCCACCCTATGTGTTCCGTAGCCACCCTATGTGTTCCCTAGCCACCAAATGTGTTCCCTTGCCTACCAATGTATCCTAAGTGAACTAATGTGCCACAGACACCAAATGTGTTCCATAGCCACCCTTTGTGTTCCCTAGCCACCGAATATTACCCCAGCCACCCAATGTGGTTCCTAGCCTACATATGTGCCCTCAGCCACCCAATGTGCCACCTCCCACCAATGTGTTCCCTAGCCACCCAATGTGCCCCCAGTCACCCAATGTGTTCCCTAGCAATTCAATGTGTTCCATAGTAACCCAATATTCTTCATAGCCATCCAATGTGTTCCCTAGCCACCCAATATGGCCTCAGCCACCCAATGTGTTCCCTAGCCACCGAATATTACCCCAGCCACCCAATGTGGTTCCTAGCCTACATATGTGCCCTCAGCCACCCAATGTGCCACCTTCCACCAATGTGTTCCCTAGCCACCCAATGTGCCCCCAGTCACCCAATGTGTTCCCTAGCAATTCAATGTGTTCCATAGTAACCCAATATTCTTCCTAGCCATCCAATGTGTTCCCTAGCCACCCAATATGGCCTCAGCCACCCAATATGTTTCCTAGCCACTTTACTTGTCATCCAATGTGTTCACTAGTCACTCAATAAGCCCCCAGCCACCAAATGTCTTCCTTTGCCTAACAATGCTCCCCCAGCCGCCACACAATGTGTTGCCTAGCTACCCTATTTGTTCTCTAGCCACCAAATGTGTTCAATAGTCACCCAATAAGCCCCCAGCCACCCAATGCGTTTCCTTGCCTACCAATGTGCCCCCAGTCACCAATGTTCCCCCAGCCACCCAATTTGTTTACTAGCCTACTAATGTGCTCCCAGTCACCCTATCTGTTCCCTAGCCATCCAACGTGCACTCAGCCACCCGATGTGTTCAGTAGCCGCCCAATTTACTCTCAGCCACCCAATGTGCGCCCAGCTACCAAATGTGTTCTGCAGCCACCTTAAGTGCTCCCAGCTATCCAATGTGTTCCCTTCCCACCCAATATGCCCTTAGCCATTCTTTGTGCTCCAGTTACCCAGTGTGTTCACTGGTCACCCAATGTGTTCCCTAACCACCCAAGGTCTCCCCAGTCACTCAATGTGTTCACTAGCCATCCAACGTGCCCTTAGCCTTTCAATATGTCCCAGTCACCCGGAATTCCTTAGCCACCCAATGTGTTCCCTGAAACATCAAATATGCCCCAAGTGACTCAATGTGTTTAATATCCACCCAATTTACCTCCAGCAACCCAATATGTTTCCTAGTTACACAATGTGCCCCTATGCACTAAATGTGTTTCCTAGCCATCAAATGTGCCCTCAGCCACCCAGTATGTTTCCTAGCAACTCAATGTGTTCACTAGCAACTCAATGTGCCCTCAGCAAACCAATAGGTTTCCTAGTTACCCTATTTGTTCACTAGTCACTCAATGTGTTCACTAGCCACTTAATGTATTCACTAGCCACTCAAAGTGCCCTCAGCCAACCAATAGGTTTCCTAGTTACTTTTTTTTTCACTAGTCACCCAATTTGTTCACTAGCCGCCAACTGTGCCCCTAGCCACCAAGTGTGTTCTCTAGCCATCCAAAGTGCACAAAGCCACCCAATGTGCTCAAAGCCACCCAATGTATTCCCTTACCACCCAATGTGCCCCAGCCACCCAATGAGTTCCCTAGACACCCAATCTGCCCTCACCCAATGTGCCCCCAGCCACCCAATTTGCCCTTAGCCATTCAATGTGCCCTAGTCATCCAATGTGTTCACTAACCCTCCAATGTGCCCCCTGTCACTAAATGTGTTCCCTAACCCTCCAATGTGCCCCCTGTCACTAAATGTGTTCCCTAACCCTCCAATGTGCCCCCTGTCACTAAATGTGTTCCCTAACCCTCCAATGTGCCCCCGTCACTAAATGTGTTCACTAGCCATCCAATGTGCCATTAGCCATTCAATTTGCCCCAGTCAACCGATGTTCCTTAACAACTCAGTGTGTTCCCTAAACAGCAAAAGTCACTCAATGTGTTTAATATCTACCCAATGGGCCCCCAGCCACCCAATATGTTTCCTAGTTACACAATGCATTCACTAGCCACCCAATATATTCACTAACCACACAATGTGCTCTTAGCCATTTAATGTGCCGCCAGCCACCCAGCATTTTTCCAAGTTACCCAATGTGTTCACTAGCCACTCAGTTTGTTTACTAGCCATCCAATGTGTTCACTAGCCATCCAATGTGTCCTTAGCCACCCAGCATTTTTCCTTGTCTTTCACAGTTAGGAATATAGTTCTTTACACAGAAATCCATTCAGAAATCCAGTGACCTCCTCCTCCTCGTTTTGTCTCATGTTACATGTAGTATGTATACAGCATTACATAGGGAATAAAATAATTGACTTTTCATTGCCATCACAATTATGTTAATTTTTTTTCATGATTGCGTTGCTTTATTATTATTTTTTCTTTCATACACATGTTATGCAATTTGTTCACATTTCGTTGTTGATAGCATACATTAATGCATTAGACGGTAAAAAATATTGACGACAATCATGCTTATGTGTAAACTGTTGGCTGTTTTAATTAACTGTTTTTGGTGTTCTTTGTTTTGTTTCTGTGTCTCTGTTTCTGGCGTTCTTTTTTATTTCATTAATGATAATGGTCCTAGTGGTCGACGCTCTATGCCATCTGTATCCATCAGAAATAATACTATAAAATACGATACCATAGAATAATATAATGATTCTCTGTATCAAATTCAACGTTTTACGACCTTGTCTATTTGAAATACAAAACATGTTTATATTTGTTGCATATTTTTCATTTTGGTAATTTTTCTAAATTATTTTGAATATTTACTGATAAACAAATACATGTATATTAAATATTGTTATACCATTCCTACAACGGTAAAACTCAGTTTTGAACAATATTTTACAACAAAAACCTTCAGCACAATGACCAATCAACATGAATGTACAACATAGCTAAATTCACATGTACAACAACCATTGATAGTATTTCTGATAATGTACTAAATATACCGATGTAGTTTGATTTATATTGATTATAACTCTGACTACAACATTGTCCTTTACCATGAGAGTCTAGTGTATATAGGTGATAATGTGTACTGGCTAGTCTTACATAATGGTGTGTTTTTGTGACTCATGTCTCGTTAATTTATGTAAGGTAGCTGTTGAGAGTGATGGATACTGGTCAGTTCTGTACTGGTAATCACTTCACATCAATGTACATAAGCGGCCCCCTATCAATTTTATATATTTATGTACATATTTATGTAGCACACTTATTACAAACGTACATACAAACAGCGTAGATCACTACTCTAAATATGTCACATCTTACGATGTCCATTACAACACGTGACCTTGGCCACTATACGGGGCAACTTAATGTCACGTCTTCACCGCACTATGTGTTTTATTGATTAGTTTAGCCGGGATATGTTGTAACCGTCACTGACGATATACACAACTCAGCGAGTATATACAAATGGTGTAAAAGGCTTTGCGCCTGCGAGTTAGCGGCTATTTCTTGTTTTGTGGACGAACCTTTTGTTCTTCCCTATTAAAATACGTAGTAAACGTTCGTGACCTGGTACGTGGTGGGTGTATTTGTAATACTTTCTATTCAATGTCTCTAGCATGGTTTGGTATAACATACAACACAACCTGTTTCACGCTGTTTTTAATTGATGTTGCTTTATTTTTAAATAAAGTGAGAAGGTTATCTCAGAATATGACGGGGTCAGTTTGAGGTCATCTTCGGACTAGCAACCTTTTTACCGGGTTCATTAAAGAGTGGTCAGTTACAAGCTCAACCAGAGGTCAAGCTAAAAGTTCGCTCTGTTTACTACGGCTAATCATCACAGCTGTCTCAGAATTCATTTTTAAGTTGACAGTAATTTCTTTCAAATATTATATTAATGTACCGCGAAGCGCCACTGTAGCGTCATAGCCAATGGTATGCCAAGTGGTCATACAGGACTTGTGATTTATGTCCAAAATGGCATTTAACTCAAAGAACAAAATTTACATTATGTGGGAAACACTTACGTGTAAAATTGAAATGTAATCATGTTGATTTATATGAAAGGCATGCATTATTACATTTCGAACTTGTGTCATGATGCTCATATTCATCTGTCAATAAAACATTAAAACGAAAAAGTTCAATCCGCTGAGCAAATGCTTCGTTCTGAACTGAATCTGTTATGAAATACGCGGTACATATTAATAATGACAAGTAGCATTGAGTATATATTACCTTTTACAGTAAGAACAACTATACGTAGCTGATCATTGTACACAACTGTCACGTAGGATTTGTGATTAGTATGAACAAATCCATAATGTAATTAGTGATCGATCAATCAATCAATCAATCAATCAAATCAATCAATCAATCAATCAAATCTATCAAAAAAAATATTCCTCTAATAAGAGATTATAAACAAAGAGTGAAATGGACATAGGTTTAAACGATAATTTCCCTCTCAGCATCATAAAAGTCACATTTCAGGACTGTCTCTTATATTAGAGACAAATGCTAATAGTTCGTTTGTAGAGTCAGCGCCATCTTGAATAAAGTCAACATGTTGGTCATAACTCACAATGTACGATTGAAATGTTTCCTATAGCTTCCAATTTGTTTCTTACTAGTAATCTCCCGAAGTGTTCCCGGGAGAGACTGATTGATATATCATCAACATGGCTGATGTATCTATATTTCAATCTTTTACTTTGCGCATTCATTCCAAATCTTTTGAATGAATATGAAGTTTTAGAGGACTTAAAGATTGTAATTCGAGGAAAAAATGGCAACGTTGCTGTTGTTGTGGAGATTTAGGGTAAGTTTTCCCCAGTATATTATGTAATAGGTCTGACTGGCCTGGGTACACTTAAGGTGAAAATGTTGGTGTGACGAAAAGGTCAGGCATTTTTTAAAGGTAAGATGCGTATCGACACTGAACAGACCTGGCGGGCTTTACTTTTATCTTACAATTCCCACTGCCGGTCAACTTAGATAAAAAGCAATATAAAATCGGTTGGGTTCTTTCTTCATCGCTGTTTTCATTTAACTCTGACCATTAGCGGGTCAATGCGCGGTCAAACTCTATAGCTGACCGTAAATAAACTCTCAGCCAACTTCATATTTTTTAACACCGCTCCATAATGAAGTTTGCAAGAAATTTGAGTTTGACCTGTCATAGTGGAGTCGATGAAATAATGACATTTGTAGAAATGACCGGAGCTGCCTTACACTGCGGCCTTACTGCCTAAACAGGCAGGGCGGCTGACCTTCGCATGCCCTCTCGCCCGTGGCATACTGGTCTGCACTCTCAATGGTAATCGTCTATTTTCAGTCTGCTGCAAATGCCAAATGCTTTGTTTCTGGTATTATGCACACAGGTCCCCCTCCCGACCAAACAGCTGCTTCACTTATCATAGGGAGGAGGTACAAAAATTGCCTGCTATTTGTTAAAAGATCCTTCACAATTCTTTAGCAGGATTTGGTGATTCAGTTATGGTTTTGTGTTACAGAGTAGGTAACTGGTCAGCGTTTTGGGGGATCTTTTGACCATTTAACTTCGGTGGCTGGAGAGCCTTGGACTTTGCTACACATATTTTGGCTAATAGACTCAAAATCGACTATTGCATCTAAAAGCTGACCAAGAGCTAAGAGCGCACGAACTACCAACGCACGCACGTACATACATTAGATATGTTATTGTGAGCAGGGGAATGTGATTGACAGACGAAACCAAGCAAGGTATGTACTTATAAAGTTCGTGCTGGTCGTGACAATACGTAATGATAAACAACATGTCATAGGAGATCGATAGTGACCCGATCGCTGTGTGACACCAACAAATAGTGTACTGCATGAAGGGGCCAAACTATCCAGGGTATCTAGCTTGATTAATTCTTAAAGTTTCTTAAAACACACACACTTTTTGGTTTAATCCTGTTATTTTTTATCACCACACCTCCCTTAATATGACCTTTTTATTTATTCCCCAAACATTAACATTGCCCACTATAACTGGGAGTAAGGTACTGGAACAACAAACTTAACAATATCAAAGTGTTGATTTATGTACTTGTTTCCACACAGCTATTAATATATAACTCTGTCCGTGTGAGGTCTAACAGACTGGTCAGTCTCTGGTTATTTAAATATGATGATAAATTAAAACTGTGAAAATGTCTTTATGAAAGGTTGATAATTCATATTAAAATCGAGAAGTTTAATTTGACATTGAAGCAATGTTCAAAGTTTGTCCAAGTCCGTGTCAGAAACGCTGCAGGAACGGTACTTTAACACATATATTATTACCTAATTATTATTTTTGTATTCATATCATGTAAGCCACAACTACACTAATTGTTTCAGTACAAAACTAATGATGTATTAGATTGTTCATGGAGCTTTGAACTCAATGGAATGGTTAATTAAGTCATGGCTGCAGACAAATGTTATTGTAATGAATACTGAATTAAAATAACCGGTGTCCGTATACTATATAGCAATTGTCAAAAAGTTTTAGATATACCAAGCATGAGGTACTTTAACCATTTTCTCCAAAACGTTAAAAAACAAGGGTAGCTGTGGGTGGGGAAAACGAAAAACAAAATCCTTTCTGAAAATCATTTGTGAGTATTTAAAAAAAAAGTGGACGATTCTTATTGAAAATATAACTATTTCTATTTTCCAAAACGGGAATAGAGTAAAAAAGATTTTGAAAAGATTTAAGAAGAAATGTATTGTTCCTTCGAGCAATGAATATATGTAATAAATGTAACAAATAACGGTTGACTATGTAAGTATAAGCCTGTTTCAAGCTCCTAATTTTATTACGGGGAAGATGAATTGAAGAATGATTTATATCCTATATACACTGTCCTTGTTTACGGCCGGCCGATTTATACAGTCTATTTATATACCCAAGGCCGTACCTACATATCTTTATACCTCTGTGTGTATGAAGGTTAGGGACTAGCTCACAGCAGCGATACATGTTGTTGTGTACACCTCAGCAAACAAATCATACGTAACACAACAACAAAATAGTGTACCGCCCCTACTATACGCCTTCAGAGAAGGATCCTTTTAGAAAAGATTAGTTCTGGTTATTAAGGCATTTCGAGAACAAAGGAATTGTTTGATTTCTGAGAATCCCGTATTTACCCCAACATCTTATCTGTGGTAGGATCGATATGACTAGTCATCAGTGCTGACCAACGTCCAGTAAAACGAGGGACCATTTCGCTGCAACGGCTGCAGTATTGGGTTTACTTGGCTGAAATGATGGGCGTTGCTGACAGATTTTAATACCACCTTTTCTGAGTCAGTCAGAAGAGGCTGTGTCGATCGCTATACAGCTTTTATCCCCAGTAATTAGCTGCGCACGATTGCACCTATTTGTACAATGTTAGGGGTGGCCGACTGTTGTAAGGTGACATGGGTATTGCTCGGCTCGCGATCTTCCATAGATTCCATAGGTAGCCATCAGCTGATGTCCGATCCCACGTGTCCACGCGTGGCCATTGTCGAACCTCCTGATTAAACTCTTCTGAATTGAACATTTATGTGCACCCGACAACAAAAACTGATAATGGATTCGATTTAGGTGTTTTTCTGCAGCATACATGCATACCATGCAGACAATGCATGTCCAGAACCAATTTTGCCAAAGTAATTTTGAAAATGTAAATGTCGTATTGAATTATGGCTTTGACAATTTTATAAACGAGTTAAACTCTAATCTAATGCATGACACGCACGTGGCATTCGCGCACATGCGCAGAGGTAAAAAACGAAAATACTTGGAAGAGAATGGCTCTAATACACGAGAAAAACCATAAACGAAGTATGTTGCTCGATATAGTCACACACACATGGTGCGGACGTTGTCACACACATGATGTTGGACATGGTCACAAACATGGTGCTGGCCATAGTCACATACATGGTACTTTGACATTGTCACACACATGATGGTGGACAAAGTCGCACACAAGGTGCTGGACCCTGAATTTGAGTGCTGGACATAGTCACATACATGATGTTTGACATAGTCACACATGGTGCTGGACATACTCACTTTCATGGTTCTGACCATAGTCACACACATTGTGCTGAATTTAAGTACAATGGGTGCGGAAGTGCAGGAAAAAATTGATGTATTGTCCTCAAACAGTATTAAACATCGCTTAGAATTTGCCTGACATTTGTCATGAGTCAACAGTTTGTTTGTTGTCTCTGTCTTTTCCTGTCTGTCTCTATACATTTGTCTCTATATTTCTGTTTCTACATGTTTGTTTCTATATATTTCTGTTTCTACATGTCTGTTTCTATATATTTCTGTTTCTATATATATCTATTTCTAAATGTCTGTCTCTATATTTCTGTTTCTATTTATCTGTCTTTATATATCTGTGTCTACATATCTGTTTTCTATATATCTGTCTCTATATATCTGTGTCTATTTATCTGTTTCTATATGTCTGTGTCTATATATCTGTCTCTATATATCGGTCTCTACGTGTCTGTGTTTATATATCTGTCTCTGCATGTCTGTGTCTATATATATGTCTCTATATATCTGTTTCTATATATCTGTGTCTATATGTCTGTTTCTATATATCTGTCTCTATATATCTGTAACTATATGTCTGTGTCTATATTTCTGTTTCTTTATATCTGTCTCTCCATGTCTGTCTCTATATATCTGTGTCTACATGTCTAAATGTCTGTCTCTATATATATCTCTACATATCTGTGTATCTGTCTCTATATATCTGTCTCTATATATCTGTTACTATATGTCTGTGTCTATATTTCTGTTTCTTTATATCTGTCTCTACATGTCTGTCTCTATATATCTGTGTCTACATGTCTGTCTCTATATATCTGTCTCTAAATGTCTGTCTCTATATATATCTCTACATATCTGTGTCTATATATCTGTGTCCATATATCTGTCTCTATATATCTGTGTCTATATATCTGTCTCTACATGTCTGTTTTTATATATCTGTTGTTATATATCTGTGTTTATATATCTGTTTTTATATATCTGTGTTTATATATCTGTTTTTATATATCTGTGTTTATATATCTGTTTCTATATATCTGTCTCTAGATGTCTGTGTCTACAAATCTGTGTATCTATATATCTGTCTCTACATGTCTGTGTCTACATATCTGTGTCTCTATATATCTGTATCTACATGTCTGTCTCTATATATCTGTCTCTAAATGTCTATCTCTAAATGTCTGTCTCTATATATCTGTCTCTATATGTCTGTTTCTAGATATCTGTTTTTATATATCTGTCTCTATATATCTGTCTCAACATGTCTGGCTCTATATATCTGTCTCTACATGTCTGTGTTTATATATCTGTCTCTGCATATCTGTTTCTCTATATATGTATCTATATATCTGTCACTACATGTTTGTCTCTATATATCTGTCTCTACATGTCTGTTTTTATATATCTGTTTTTATATATCTGTCTCTATATATCTGTCTCTACATGTCTGTGTCTACATATCTGTGTCTCTATATATCTGTCTCTAAATGTCTATCTCTAAATGTCTGTCTCTATATATCTGTCTCTAAATGTCTGTCTCTATATATATATCTCTACATATCTGTGTCTATATATCTGTGTCTATATATCTGTGTCTACATATATGTTTCTATATGTCTGTCTCTATATATATCTCTACATATCTGTCTCTATAAAGTGCAGGAAAAAATTGATGTATTGTCCTCAAACAGTATTAAACATCGCTTAGAATTTGCCTGACATTTGTCATGAGTCAACAGTTTGTTTGTTGTCTCTGTCTTTTACTGACTGTCTCTATACATTTGTCTCTATATTTCTGGTTGTACATGTCTGTTTCTACATACCTGTTTCTATATATCTGTGGTTATATATCTGTCTGTATATGTCTGTTTCTGCATATCTGTTTCTATGTGTCTGTGTCTATATCTCTGTTTCTACATACCTGTTTCTATATATCTGCGTTTATATATCTGTCTCTACAGGTGTGTGTCTATATATCCGTCTCTACATGTCTGACTCTATATATCTGTCCCTACATGTCTGTTTCTACATCTCTGTTTCTATATAACTGTATCTATATATCTCTGTTTATATATCTGTTTCTACATATCTATGTCTCTATATATCTTTCTCTATATATCTGTCTATATATATCTGTGTCTGTATATCTGTTTCTACATGTCTGTCTTTATCTATATATCTGTCTATATATATCTGTGTCTAAATATCTGTTTCTATACATCTGTCTCTACATGTCTATGTCTATATATCTGTCTCAACATGTCTGGCTCTATATATCTGTCTCCAAATGTCTATCTCTAAATGTCTGTGTCTATATATAGATATATACAGACAGAAATATAAACACAGATATAGAGAAACAGATATGTAGAAACAGATATACAGACACAGATATATACAGACAGCTATATAACCACAGATATATAGAACAAGATATATAGACACAGACACATAGAAACAGATATGCAGAAACAGACATATAGAAACATATATATAGAAATAGACATATAGAGACAGATATATGGAAACAGATATATCTGTGTCTAAATCTCTGTGTCTATATGTTTGTTTCTATCTCTGTTTCTATATAACTGTATCTATATATCTCTGTTTATATATCTGTTTTTATATGTCTGTCTCTAGATATCTGTCTCTACATATGTTTGACATAGTCACACATGGTGCTGGACCTACTCACTTTCATGGTTCTGGCCATAGTCACACACATTATGCTGAATTTATGCACAATGGGTGCGGAAGTGCAGGAAAAAATTGATGTATTGTCCTCAAACAGTATTAAACATCGCTTAGAATTTGCCTGACATTTGTCATGAGTCAACAGTTTGTTTGTTGTCTCTGTCTTTTACTGACTGTCTCTATACATTTGTCTCTATATTTCTGGTTGTACATGTCTGTTTCTATATATCTGTGTCCATATATCTGTCTCTAAATGTCTGTGTCTATATAGTAGAGACAGATACATAGAAACAGACATATACAGACAGATATATACACACAGATCTATAGACACATATATATAGACACAGAAATATAGACACAGACACATAGACACAGATATATCTGTTTCCATATATCTGTCTGTACATGTCTGTGTCTACTACATGTCTGTTTCTATCTATCTGTTTCTATATGTCTGTTTCTACATCTCTGTTTCTATATAACTGTATCTATATATCTCTGTTTATATATCTGTCTCGATATGGCTATTTCTATATATCTGGTTCTATATGTCTGTCTCTAGATATCTGTCTCTATAAAGTGCAGGAAAAAATTGATGTATTGTCCTCAAACAGTATTAAACATCGCTTAGAATTTGCCTGACATTTGTCATGAGTCAACAGTTTGTTTGTTGTCTCTGTCTTTTACTGACTGTCTCTATACATTTGTCTCTATATTTCTGGTTGTACATGTCTGTTTCTATATATTTCTGTTTCTATATATATTTCTCTATATATCTGTCCCTACATGTCTGTTTCTACATATTTGTTTCTATATGTCTGTGTCCATATATCTGTGTCTATGTGTCTGTGTCCATATATCTGTCTCTATTTATCTGTGTCTATATTTCTGTTTCTACATGTCTGTCTCTATATATATCTCTACATATCTGTGTTTATATTTCTGTTTCTATATATTTCTGTTTCTACATGTCTGTGTATATATATCTGTCTCTAAATGTCTATCTCTAAATGTCTGTGTCTATATCTCTGTCTCTACATGTCTCTGTCTACATATCTGTGTGTCTATATCTCTGTTTCTACATACCTGTTTCTATATATCTGCGTTTATATATCTGTCTGTATATATCTGTCTGTACATGTCTGTGTCTATATCTCTGTTTCTACATACCTGTTTCTATATATCTGTTTCTACATATTTGTTTCTATATGTCTGTCTCTATATAACTGTGTCTATATTTCTGTGTCTATATGTCTTTGTCTATCTATCTGTTTCTATATGTCTGTGTTTATATATCTGTGTCTATGTATCTGTCTCTACATAGCTGTGTCTATATATCTTGTTCTATATATCTGTGTTTATATATCTGTGTTTATATTTCTGTTTCTATATATTGATGTATTGTCCTCAAACAGTATTAAACATCGCTTAGAATTTGCCTGACATTTGTCATGAGTCAACAGTTTGTTTGTTGTCTCTGTCTTTTACTGACTGTCTCTATACATTTGTCTCTATATTTCTGGTTGTACATGTCTGTTTCTATATATTTCTGTTTCTATATATCTGCGTTTATATATCTGTCTGTATATATCTGTTTCTAAATGTCTGTGTCTATATGTTTGTTTCTATCTCTGTTTCTATATGTCTGTGTTTATATATCTGTCTGTATATATCTATATATAGACACAGATAAATAGAGACAGATATAAAGAGACACAGATAGGTAGACACAGACATGTTGAGACAGATATATAGTAACAGATATATAAACACCGATATATAGACACAGCTATATAGTAACAGATATGTAGACACAAACATGTAGAGACAGAAATATAGACACAGATAAATAGACACAGATATATAGACACACACCTGTAGAGACAGATATCTACATGTCTGTCTTTATCTATATATCTGTCTATATATATCTGTCTCTTCATGGCTGTCTCTATATATCAGTCTCTACATGTCTATGTCTATATATCTGTTTTTATATGTCTGTCTCTATATAACTGTGTCTAAATATCTGTGTCTATATTTCTGTGTCTATATGTCTGTACATGTCTGTGTCTAAATATCTGTTTCTATATGTCTGTTTCTGCATATCTGTTTCTATGTGTCTGTGTCTATATATCTGTCTCTATATATCTGTCTCTATATATCTGTCTCTATTTATCTGTGTCTATATGTCTGTGTCCATATATCTGTCTGTACATGTCTGTGTCTACATATCTGTTTCTATATATCTGTGTTTATATATCTGTCTCTATATGTCTATTTCTATATATCTGTGTCTATATGTCTGTTTCTATATATCTGTGGTCTATATATCTGTCTCTATATGTCTGTCTCTATATATCTCTGTCTACCTATCTGTTTCTATATGTCTGTGTCTACATATCTGTTTCTATATATCTGTGTTTATATATCTGTCTCTATATGTCTATTTCTATATATCTGTGTCTATATGTCTGTTTCTACATATCTGTTTCTATATATCTGTGTCTATATGTCTGTTTCTATATATCTGTGGTCTATATATCTGTCTCTATATGTCTGTCTCTATATATCTCTGTCTACCTATCTGTTTCTATATGTCTGTGTCTACATATCTGTTTCTATATATCTGTGTCTATATGTCTGTCTCTATATATCTGTCTCTATATATCTGTCTCTACATGTCTGTGTCTACATATCTATTTCTATATATCTGTGTCTATTTGTCTGGTTTCTACATATCTGTTTCTATATGTCTGTGTCTATATGTCTGTGTCTATATATCTGTTTCTATATATCTGTGTCTATGTATCTGTCTCTACATGTCTGTGTCTACATATGTGTGTGTCTATATATCTGTGTCTATATATCTGTCTCTAGATATATGTGTCTACATATATGTGTCTATATATCTGTGTCTATATATCTGTGTCTACATATATGTGTCTATATATATGTGTCTATATATCTGTGTCTATATATCTGTGTCTATATATCTGTGTGTATATATCTGTCTGTATATATCTGTGTCTATATATCTGTGTCTATATATCTGTCTCTATATATCTGTGTCTACATATCTGTCTCTATATATCTGTGTCTATATATCTGTCTCTATATATCTGTGTCTACATGTCTGTTTCTATATATCTGTTTCTATATATCTGTGTCTATATGTCTGTTTCTACATATCTGTTTCTATATATCTGTGTCTATATATCTGTTTCTATATATCTGTGTCTATATGTCTGTTTCTACATATCTGTTTCTATATATCTGTGTCTATATATCTGTGTCTATATATCTGTGTCTACATGTCTGTTTCTACATATCTGTTTCTATATATCTGTGTCTATATATCTGTTTCTATATATCTGTGTCTATATGTCTGTTTCTACATATCTGTTTCTATATATCTGTGTCTATATATCTGTGTCTATATATCTGTGTCTACATGTCTGTTTCTACATATCTGTTTCTATATATCTGTGTCTATATATCTGTTTCTATATATCTGTGTCTATATGTCTGTTTCTACATATCTGTTTCTATATATCTGTGTCTATATATCTGTGTCTATATATCTGTGTCTACATGTCTGTTTCTACATATCTGTTTCTATATATCTGTGTCTATATATCTGTTTCTATATATCTGTGTCTATATGTCTGTTTCTACATATCTGTTTCTATATATCTGTGTCTATATATCTGTTTCTATATATCTGTGTCTATATGTCTGTTTCTACATATCTGTTTCTATATATCTGTGTCTATATATCTGTTTCTATATATCTGTGTCTATATGTCTGTTTCTACATATCTGTTTCTATATATCTGTGTCTATATATCTGTTTCTATATATCTGTGTCTATATGTCTGTTTCTACATATCTGTTTCTATATGTCTGTTTCTACATATCTGTTTCTATATATCTGTGTCTATATGTCTGTTTCTATATATCTGTTTCTATATATCTGTTTCTATATATCTGTTTCTATATGTCTGTCTCTATATATCTGACTCTACATGTCTGTGTCTACATATCTGTTTCTATATATCTGTGTCTACATGTCTGTTTCTACATATCTGTCTCTATATATCTGTGTCTATATGTCTGTTTCTACATATCTCTTTCTATATATCTGTTTCTATATATCTGTTTCTATATGTCTGTCTCTATATATCTGACTCTACATGTCTGTGTCTACATATCTGTTTCTATATATCTGTGTCTATATATCTGTTTCTATATATCTGTTTCTACATATCTGTTTCTATTTGTCTGTCTCTATATATCTGTGTCTATATGTCTGTTTCTACATATCTGTTTCTATATGTCTGTCTCTATATATCTGTCTCTACATGTCTGTGTCTACATATCTGTTTCTATATATCTGTGTCTATATGTCTGTTTCTACATATCTGTTTCTATATATCTGTGTCTATATATCTGTTTCTA
>NW_018405212.1:28001-40249 GCF_002113885.1 Mizuhopecten yessoensis
TCTGTGTCTATATATCTGTGTCTATATATCTGTCTCTACATGTCTGTGTCTATATATCTGTGTCTATATATCTGTCTCTATATATCTGTGTCTAAATATCTGTGTCTGTATATCTGTGTCTATATATCTGTCTCTAGATGTCTGTGTCTATATATCTGTGTCTATATATCTGTCTCTATATATCTGTCTCTATATATCTGTCTCTATATATCTGTTTCTATATATCTGTCTCTATATGTCTGTCTCTATATATCTGTCTCTATATATCTGTCTCTACATGTCTGTGTCTACATATCTGTTTCTATATATCTGTGTATATATATCTGTTTCTATATATCTGTGTCTATATGTCTGTGTCTATATATCTGTCTCTATATGTCTGTCTCTATATATCTGTCTCTACATGTCTGTCTCTACATATCTGTTTCTATATATCTGTCTCTATATATCTGTGTCTACATATCTATTTCTATATATCTGTGTCTATATATCTGTTTCTATATGTCTGTCTCTATATATCTGTCTCTACATGTCTGTCTCTACATATCTGTTTCTATATATCTGTCTCTATATATCTGTCTGTATATATCTGTGTCTATATATCTGTTTCTATGTGTCTGTGTCTATATATCTGTTTCTATATGTCTGTCTCTATATATCTGTCTCTACATGTCTGTGTCTATATATCTGTGTCTATATATCTGTTTCTATATATCTGTGTCTATATATCTGTTTCTATATGTCTGTGTATATATATCTGTTTCTATATATCTGTGTCTATATGTCTGTTTCTATATGTCTGTGTCTATATATCTGTCTCTATATATCTGTCTCTACATGTCTCTATGCGAAATGCCAGTAGAGCTTATAGTATAGTGTGTTGTCCGTCGTCTGTCGTCCTTCAACTTTTTCTTTTCATTGAACGACTTTTCTGAAGAACTGGAGCACCTATAGCCATGGTATTTGGCCAGTAGATACCTGGGACATTGTGATATATTTAGTTTCCATAATACTAGGAGGTCCTGGATGATGATATTTGACCAGTGGCATGCTGTGATAGAAAAGTATAAAGTTTCATTTAGTCTTGAAAGATTCTTAAATCAAGGAGACTAAATATATGATGGGGGGGGNGTTTTGATTGCTCAAACCTCCACGTGGGTACAGGCCCTCTGGGTCTCTTGTTTACTTATCTCTCTGTTTGTCTGATAGTGTTACTTTTCCCATCACTGGTTTGTTGCATTTATAAATGAGGCTTTGCACTGATTGGTAAGGTAACAAACGAGAACATCGACAAACACTTTTTTTGATATTTAAAAAGAAAGACAAAAGTTTTCAAAAAATCGAACAAACAAAATAAGCAGACAAGGAAACAAAAGCAGCATTCATATTTTATTTCAACAATAGAATACACAACCATTACTACCGCCGGGTTATATTACAGTTTAGCAGGGACAAAAAAGTGGGATATCTTTAAATATGTTATGGTGTTTATATACGTATAACAGAGTGGGCATCTGCTCATTAATGTAATCTATTTTAATATTTATGACGGTGTGTATGTCAATTCAGACATTGACCTATTACAACTTTCATGACAATATGTTCATCAATAATTCTTTACATTATTAACAAGAATATGCAAATTATGGCCGCCATTTTTGTTTTGTCATTTTGACATCCTAAACTCAAAATGTCGGCTAGGTAAATTCGATTTTCAGATTCAACATTTATTAAGTCGGTTAGAAAGATGCGTTACGAAATTCTACTAAAATGCGGTTTTCATTTTAATATGATGTCTTTTCAGAATTGTGTCTCAGTCTTACTATAAATGTGTCCCAGTTTTACTATAAATGTGTCCAAGTCTAACTATAAATGTGTTTCAGTCTAACTATAAATGTGTCCCAGTCTAACTATAAATGTGTCCCAGTCTAACTATACATGTGTCCTAGTCTAGCTATAAACGTGTCCCAGTCTAACTATAAATGTGTCCCAGGCTAACTATCAATGTGTCCCAGTCTTACTATAAATGTGTCCCAGTATAACTATAAATGTGTCCCAGTCTAACTATAAATGTGTCCCAGTCTAGCTATAAATGTGTCCCAGTCTAATTATTAATGTGTCCCAGTTTAACTATAAATGTGTCCCAGTATAACTATAAATGTGTCCCAGTCTAACTATCAATGTGTCTCAGTCTAGCTATCAATGTGTCCCAGTCTAAATATTAATGTGTCCCAGTCCAACTATAAATGTGTCCCAGTTTAACTATAAATGTGTCCGAGTATTACTATAAATGTATCCCAGTCTAACTATAAATGTGTCCCAGTCTAACTATCAATGTGTCCCAGTCTAACTATAAATGTGTCCCAGTCTTACTATAAATGTGTCCAAGTCTAACTATAAATGTGTCCCAGTCTAGCTATCAATGTGTCCCAGTCTAGCTATAAATGTTTCCCAGTCTAACTATAAATGTGTCCTAGTCTAGCTATAAATGTGTCCCAGTCTAACTATAAATGTGTCCAAGTCTAGCTGTCAATGTGTCCCAGTCTAACTATAAATGTGTCCCAGTCTAGCTATAAATGTGTCCCAGTCTAACTATAAATGTGTCCCAGTCTAACTATTAATGTGTCCCAGTCTTACTATAAATGTGTCCCAGTCTAGCTATAAATGTGTCCCAGTCTAGCTATTAATGTGTCCCAGTCTAACTATAAATGTGTCCCAGTCTTACTATAAATGTGTCCCAGTCTAACTATAAATGCGTCCCAGTCTAGCTATCAATGTGTCCCAGTCTAGCTATAAATGTGTAGGGATTTAAAGCTATCATCATGACATGCACGACCCTCACACTAGATAGATATCGTGTGTGATAGCTAATAAAGCTTATACACTATCATCATGACATGCACGACCCTCACACTAGATAAATATCGTGCGTGATAGCTAATAAAGCTTATACACTATCATCATCGACAGCTTGGACCATTGCATTGACCAACCTGCATGCGCAATGTAGAGATGCGTCATAGAAACCCAGGGGACTTAGAAGGAGATGACATGCTTTTATAGAAAATCAATGCCCATGTCAGACAGAGCATGTGTCCAGTGTCTAATGTCTCACTGTCCAACACGCTGCATTTTTTCTGTAAATGTGTAAGTGACATTTCAGATGATATCATCGAAAAAGACTTTTTAGATGAAAAACAAGTAAAGGAATTGTTTCCTTTTTACATTAAGATTATTACTTCTTGAAATGTTACATTTGTTCATAGATAATGACTGAGGATAATTGTAAATGTGACGGTGTTTCACAAATTCTATTTCCGGCATCAATGTATGTTTAAACATATCATCTTTATCTCTTTCTGCACTCTTTACACATAATTTTCAATTGCCGGAGATGAATTGACATAAGAATATAAATATGACACTCATCGCTTCTTGAAAATTACATCCTTGATACTATACAAATCCAATGATTAAAATGAATATTTTGAACGAAAAAAGGACATTTCTTAGATGCCTCCAAAGTTACACGAAAACAATGCTACATTTCGATGACAAACGTTTTATTGGTGTGAACATCACTCGACTTTGTTTAAAGAAACACGAACTCATTGCAAATGTAGTGCCTGTATACTTTATGTAAATCGAAAACTACACTTTATGTTGGAGTAATGAAACCAGACTTAAGCTAAACATAAAGATAGCGATCGTTTAAATATGGTACATGCACATGCTTGACCAACAAGTGCCGACAGCCAGTTGTAGCTGAAGCCCTACAGATACCCACAGTGTGATACCGGAGATATCTCTTCAATACGTGACGGACTAGTCAGATGTGTTTGTATACGGAATTATACGTCCGTCCGCCCGACCGACCTTGAATTTAATATGGCCCCGAGTAGCCATGACGTCAGCAGGTAGCAAGCTGGTAACTAGATAGCTGATACGAGAGAAGGAGCTTCCGTGATATTTATTGTCGGAAAGTGATAATGTTTACGAGACCTCGTTAAGATCGGCAGAAAGTCTGGTACCAATGTCGACGTGCATGTTGTTTGCATGTGGGAGATATTGGATTTGATGGAAATATGTACTACTTCCGGTGTAAGCAACACATCTCATTAACCTGTTTTAGTTAAAAAGAAGTTAATCAAAAAAATCTATGGCATCAATTTTCGAAAAGGTCTCGAGAAAATCTGCATTTGATTATTAAAACTAACGACCGGACGTCCCCATGTCACGATGACTGGTTTTGACTACTAGAATATTTTGCGATAAACTTTAAAAACTTGAACTATAGAAATAAATTATCTAGTTATTAATTCGAGAGTTGTTAGCTTTATGGTATAACACATATAAACCAGTCTGGTCAACGATTCCAATCGAACAGGTAACTTTCAAACGAGACATATGTTTATATAAATACATTTAAGAAACCAACTAATATATTATCGACTGCATATTATGATTTTGCTGAATTTTTAAGCGTAAGCTGAAAATATTGGCTGGGTGTGGCTGTATATTTTTTCTGAAATGTTTTGACCGAAAGTGATGTTTGCACCTGTAAACAGTAACGACCTCGAGCGAAGTCGGTTTTCCTTTTGCAAAGCTCGTATGTGTCATATTTGTATTCGATACGCGTGGCTTTTACCAGTGAAATATGGATGAAATGATATCTGTATTAGTCTTGTTTTGTTATGACGTTGACTGTGACGTCACCAGACAAAGACATCATGTGATCGGGCCGTCCATTCTATCTACACCATGGCATGTAGAGGAATCGTTGGCACACTTCTGTAATAAACAGGAGCGTCAGTGGTTTGTCGCTGAATATCCTACATATTTATTGGTGTGTTTGATTTGTCTGTTGTTTTCACGTGTGCTATTGATATTATACAGGACACCAGTAATTGTCACACTTAATGGCGGTCTATCTCAGCTTTGTTGAGCAATTGCGACAATGCAGTAGATCCGTACGTACTGTTTTAGATAAATATCAAAGACCCGAATTTATTACATTTTTGCCAGTGTGATATCGAAGTCTATTAACATGATTAAACTGATATAGTTCATACTATTACAAATATCAAGTTATATTTGTCACTGTGTGAAAATATATTACTTTTGGTATATATACCAACCACAACGGTTCTTTATTTTCCCTCCACATACAGACGAAGCCACATTAGACAGATGTGGTTGTTTTGGTAACCTTTGGTACGTACGCTAGGCTATTTAGCTACATATAACTACACAATTGATTATATTTCTGTTAGCAAATATTACCAAAATTAATCAGAAAACTGTAAGATTGCGTTGAGTAGCTTATTCAACCCTGCGCGCAAGCCTGGTTGTCAACTGTGACGTCTTTAGAACACAGCGCCAAATACTGGTGCAGTAGCCTAAATAGTATTAAAATGTAGTTCATCGAAAATAATAGAAACATGGTTTTACCTTAAATATCGTATATGTTTCACTTGGATCGCAGAATATACATGTACCGATATTTTCACTCCTATTTTCCACTCGTGAAAAAATATCGATATTCTGCCATAGTATATGGTATTCTACGGACAACTTTTAAACTAGACTCGGTGTCCTTGGATGGAGAGTAAAGCCACACATCAAAGGCGAATTCACTTAGATGAGGAGTTTCGACATCTGTATGTATTAGTGTGCTCATAAATGTCCGCGCATGTTTGGCTGAATGAGATGTTCTGTACTGCCCCACGTGTAAGCTGGTATTTAGTTCCGAGTCGAGTCCAAACATCATCCAGTCATATTACACGTGGGTTACACGACTCAGCTTGAAACACGATGAACTGGCGACTGTCCAGCTATTACACGTGTAGCAAACTTCTATACGTTTCCGTACAGGAATTACAGGTTTTACACGTGTGAGTTCTCAGTACCAGAAAAAATGCATTCATGAGCTGGGTTTAAATGAATAACTAAATTAATTAATAAAGACGAAGCTTTGTGTATTTAAAGATAAATAAAAGTTTATTTGCTGTACCTCTAGTTGAACATCATTACTGTACATCTGTGAAGCGTTACATGAAAGAAAGACACTCGGTAATCGCACTGTGATCAGCGCAATAAAAAATATCCACTCAAAATATCTTTCAATCAGTTTGCACCCCAATTTAACAGAAAAAAAGTTATGACATTATTTCGAGGTGAGGTGTCTGAACAGTTTATACTAAAGTAGTCCGGTAGAATGTCTTAATCTGGAGCAGTTTTCTCAAATGGACGAGAACACTATTGCTCTGTATTTGTATAGACAATATTTAATAATACATGATCATGTATTTATTTTCCCAAACATGTGGTTGAACAATAAATTTCCTTTATTTACTGATTCACACGACTTCCTAATATCATGTTGGTTATTTTTGAATTTATCGTATGTCAATTGACTAGCATTGTAGCGTCCTTGTGACTGTTTTTTTCTCAACCAAATGATGATATGTAAGTATACAAACAGCATAAATATGTATATTTATATCAGCAATATTTGCAAGTTAATACGGAGAATAAAAAAAATGTGTTTTTCTCCAAAAATCTAGTATTTCCCGTGTAATTAGCCGTCGTCACATGTCTAGAGCTGGAAGCCAGCTGTGTGCTGTTTTATAATACGCGTTTATTCAGATACATGGTACATGTATAGCATGCAAATTGGCCTAATTTTATATTAAGTCAGCGTTATTAGAATCTATATTCAGAAGTAGTTGAAAATGTGATAACTAATCAGGATGAAATCTTTTTTGGACCTTTTACATTCATAATGGGTTAAAAATATACCATCAATTGAAATTTCACCGAAGGTGTCATTAAGAAAGAGCAATCTTGTAAAGCTGAACCGATAGTTTAACAGCTTTATCTGATGTCATCAGTCTTCTTTAATCAGAACATCGACATAATATCGAAAAACCCACCATTAAGTCTAATAAACGCCTGCATGTGTGTTAGCTTCCTACATGGTCAGTTTGACACGTGTGTGTTGTACTGTGTATCACTGACACCAGACGGAACGTTGTGTTTACAATATCTACAAGTGTATCACTGACACCAGACGGAACGTTGTGTGTACAATACCTCCCAGTGTATCACTGACACCACACGGAACGTTGTGTGTACAATACCTACCAGTGTCTCACTGACACCAGACGGAACGTTGTGTGTACAATCCCTACCAGTGTATCACTGACATCAGACGGAACGATGTGTGTACAATACCTACCAGTGTATCACTGACGCCAGACGGAACGTTGTGGGTACAATACCTACCAGTGTATCCCTGACACCAGACGGAATGTTGTGTGTACAATACCTACCAGTGTATCAATGACACCAGACGGAACGTTGTGTGTACAATACCTACCAGTTTATCACTGACACCAGACGGAACGTTGTGTGTACAATGCCTACCAGTGTATCACTGACACCAGACGGAACGCTGTGTGTACAATACCTACCAGTGGATCACTGACACCAGACGGAACGTTGTGTGTACAATACCTACCAGTGTATCCCTGACACCAGACGGAATGTTGTGTGTACAATACCTCCCAGTGTATCACTGACACCAGACGGAACGTTGTGGGTACAATACCTACCAGTGTATCCCTGACACCAGATGGAATGTTGTGTGTACAATACCTACCAGTGTATCACTGGCACCAGATGGAATGTTGTGTGTACAATACCTACCAGGGTATCACTGACATCAGACGGAATGTTGTGTGTACAATACCTACCAGTGTAGCACCTTGACACCAGACGGAATGTTGTGTGTACAATATCTACCAGTGTATCACTGAAATCAGACGGAATGTTGTGTGTACAATACCTACCAGTGTATCACTGGCACCAGATGGAATGTTGTGTGTACAATACCTACCAGGGTATCACTGACACCAGACGGAACGTTGTGTGTCCAATACCTACCAGTGTATCACTGACACCAGACGAAACGTTGTGTGTACAATACCTCCCAGTGTATCACTGACACCACACGGAACGTTGTGTGTACAATACCTACCAGTGTCTCACTGACACCAGACGGAACGTTGTGTGTACAATACATACAAGTGTATCACTGACACCAGACGGAACGTTGTGTTTACAATATCTACCAGTGTATCACTGACACCAGACGGAATGTTATGTGTACAATACCTACCAGTGTATCACTGACACCACACGGAACGTTGTGTGTACAATACCTACCAGTGTATAACTGACACCAGACGGAACGTTGTGTGTATAATACCTACCAGAGTATGCCTGACACCAGACGAAACGTTGTGTGTACAATACCTCCCAGTGTATCACTGACACCAGACGGAACGTTGTGGGTACAATACCTACCAGTGTATCCCTGACACCAGACGGAATGTTGTGTGTACAATACCTGCCAGTGTATCACTGACATCAGACGGAACGTTGTGTGTACAATACCTACCAGGGTATCACTGACATCAGACGGAATGTTGTGTGTACAATACCTACCAGTGTAGCACCTTGACACCAGACGGAATGTTGTGTGTACACTGTCTACCAGTGTATCACTGACACCAGACGAAACGTTGTGTGTACAATACCTACCAGGGTATCACTGACATCAGACGGAATGTTGTGTGTACAATACCTACCAGTGTATCAATGACACCAGACGGAACGTTGTGTGTACAATACCTACCAGTATATCACTGACACCAGACGGAACGTTGTGTGTACAATGCCTACCAGTGTATCACTGACACCAGACGGAACGTTGAGTGTACAATACCTACCAGTGTATCACTGACATCAGACGGAATGTTGTGTGTACAATACCTACCAGTGTAGCACCTTGACACCAGACGGAATGTTGTGTGTACACTGTCTACCAGTGTATCACTGACACCAGACGAAACGTTGTGTGTACAATACCTCCCAGTGTATCACTGACACCAGACGGAACGTTGTGGGTACAATACCTACCAGTGTATCCCTGACACCAGACGGAATGTTGTGTGTACAATACCTACCAGTGTATCACTGACATCAGACGGAACGTTGTGCTACAATACCTACCAGTGTATCACTAACACCAGACGGAACGTTGAGTGTACAATACCTACCAGTGTATCACTGACACCAGACGGAACGTTGTGTGTACAATACCTACCAGTGTATCACTGACACCAGACGGAACGTTGTGTGTACAATATCTAACAAAGGTCTTCACAAGGTAGTGTGTTAATGATAAATACACGCATACTGTTTCTACATTATTGTTTCATTATCACTACATTTTTAGAATTAAAACCAATTATATTCTATATTAAAATGTAAATAGTTATTTCAAATATATTCACAGCATATATACACCATATAAATACAAGATTAAAGCAACAAATAAGTAGTTATATTCCTCGTATTGTAAAAGCCGTGTTATACAAGGTTATAAAAATACTTGTTTTTTCACAAATGTCTTAACCTTTTCTGAAATCGTTTTGGAAAAAAATCATACTCTGATACGACTTTGGTTAAACAAATGAAGTCCCATGAAAGCGGGATATGTTCTGTTTACAAACATTTTATACTTCTCCATGATTCTACACACTTACTTATAACGACTACTTTTTGTCGTATTAACGAGATAACTTAAAGTCGTAATAACGAGACAACTTAAGTCATAATAACCAGATATCTTTACTCGTAATAACGAGATATTTTTTTTTTTTTCGTGTGTTAAAGCGCTCACTCCCTGATTCCCGTACACTGAGGAACACAGATACATTTGTTTACATCGCCCGTTTATAAAGTATTTTATTTCAGGTTTATCTGTGCAACATACACGGTATCATATAGGCATCCTCGATATTCAGGGCTTACGTACACATTTGCTCTCTACAGTGAGCGTAACCCCTGGATATCGAGGATGGGGTGCAAAGAGCGAAAGTGAGCGTAACCCCTGGATAGGATGGATTGTGCGTTAATGACATATTGTCTAAACACTTCAAAAATATTATGTAATGTTTATAGTTCGTAGAAAAGTTGTCCAGTCCTGTTCCCGAGAAAAACACTACGTATTGGAATCATCAATACCACTATAAACGCATTGATATGTCATAGGCAAACCAAATATAGAGTCAATGTCAAAATCTGTACACGTGGTCACGTTATAAGGACTAGACTTATTGGATGAAATATAATCATTGTTCGAGGGGAGGGAGTGGAGTTGGGTTTGGTAAGGAATACACACTATTCCAGATTTTAATGTTCACCGTACCTTTCCCAACCACAAAACCTCGCAGACAGGTCAACGTTATATATCACAAATAGGTCAACGTTATATATCACAAATAGGGCAACGTTATATGTCACTAATAGGTCAATGTTATATATCACAAATAGATCAACGTTATATATCACTAATAGGGCAACGTTATATGTCACAAATAGGTCAACGTTATATATCACAAATAGGTCAACGTTATATACCACAAATAGGTCAACGTTATATATTTAGATCATCCTTAAGTACACACTGGTCTGCACTTTGTGTTAAATGATCTTCTACTGGTCTTGTGATAATTTATTTTTAGGATTAACCATACATGATTTAGGCGTACTATTTTTAGGATTAACCATATATGATTTAGGCGTACTTGTATTTCGTAGAATCTTCTCCTTTCCTTGAGCGTAATCAAGTTGTAATCATTATCATCCGGGAAACAAGCCCGTGCAATCTATTGGTCCATCGTAAGTACTTCCGGTGTCAAGTGTTTATATGAATACTTCAACCTAACACTCACAAGTCAATGTTACTCTACGTAAGGATATGACAAATGTGTTCGTTTACTTGAGGTCATCCTAATATACTAAAATTAGTTTTGAAAATTTACGAAACGTTCGTTGGAAGTACGATTCCGATCGCTTGTGCGTATAACTGTTTCCATTCGGAAAGTCCCATCAATGGAGACTTGTGATTTATAAACAGCCACAGCTTATTGATATAGAGTTTATGTAGGCAGCAGCAGTAAGTGGCTGGAGTGGAAATTACTGTGGTATGTTTCTAGACGAAGCTGTAGATATGTAGACCTTGTTGTTAACGGTTGGCAGATTCACATGCGCTCTTGGAAATGAAATAATGTGGTTAAAATCAAAAGCTTATTAACATGAATTAGCTTTCTTCAGGTTAGTAGTTGGTATTTAAGTTGTTTGCGTTTAATGCTGGGGAACAGTTTCGAGAAAATTAACGTTTCACTTTCAAGCAAAATACGTCTGATTGATAGTACATGTAACTTCCGATATTATATCGGGTTCAAAATCGAAAAAGTATTATAGAATTTTAGGAGACGATTAAAATGATAAACACGCAGAGAACATACAGAGGTGTCTGGTCATCTGCCAAAGTTTTAACTGTCGTAATGAAGCGTCCGGTGGAACATGACGATCTGGGGCTAAAGATGGCGATACTACATATGTATATGTAAATCCACGTTTCGTTCCGTTTAGTTGCTGTATACAATAGACGAAGTATATACAACTGAGAGTATTATACATGGGTATCCGACATATAGAAAATTGAGAGTATCTAGGGTCACAAAAATGGGAAGAAAAATATCTTTTCGGAGTATATTTACAAAATGTTATCGTGTTCCAACATTGGTGTCATCTTTGTTTAGACCATAATTGACTTCATTGAGTTCATGGCAACTTTCAGTCATGGATTCGTTTCCTGAATGACGTCTTACTAGCCACTAAACAACATGTACATAACAGCACGTGCGCTCGAGTATACGTCACCATAGCAACAGCGTATGTAATATACACAGATAAATAATTGACTATAAACTATTTATATTGGAAATTTGGCATCTTCCTTGGCTACTGCTGATCGTGACTATCTATTCTGGTATATTAACTGTTTACATATTATCGTATTGTTTTATTTTCTATTTAGCATCTTGAATTTGTAGGTGTTACATTTTATATCTTAGTTTGTTTTGGAATTGGGCAAGGGAAAATACCAGACCGATATGATAGCATTGGTTGTATAGCTATATGATCGGGACCAAGGTTTGGGTGGTATTTAGATAGCACATTCCCGGACATTTACGTAGAACATTTCCTGGAGCTGGAGCAAGATTTTCAGCTCCGGAAACGTATCTCATATCAAAGGTACAGGTGCATTTGGTTTTAATAATGTCCGTTCTGAGCAGGCCAACTGATATTGGGGGGGGGGGGGGGGGGGG
>NW_018405212.1:40258-80536 GCF_002113885.1 Mizuhopecten yessoensis
GGGGCTGTTTATGAGTGTATGCTACAGTAAACTTTGCCGCCGGGCAGAAAGGACTTGTTAGAGATTACGTTGACCAAACAGTTTGATGAGGAGTCAGCTTTTAATTCTGTTTTTACCACAAGTATTTCCTTTTTTAATATAAAATTGTGTTTTTGCATTCCCATATTTCATTTTTTGACGAATGGTCGTAATATAATCATCAAATCTTTAACGATGAAGCTTAATTATTGATTTATCTATTTTATATTTGAATGGTTACAAAACTAAATTGAAAGCTGACAACGCTCGTTAAATTTCGTTAGTGATAACATCGCTAACATGCAGCAGCCGGCCGGAGAAACAGACCACGTGCTTTGGCCAATTTCGCTTCTGGTATCGCTCTAACCCTGTTGACCTGACGATGACCCTCCCTTACCGTGATGCCCTGCTACAACTGCCCACATAGTCTATTAATTTTACATTCTATCATCGTTAAATTTCTTTCAGTGAAAAAATAACCAACCTATTTGGCCCTGATATCGGCAGCTATGATCTACCGACGCTCCCTTATTCATGAAGAGATATCTTTACAACGTCCAGTTTTAACAGACTAATGAAAATATATCAAATGAATGCAGAGGTGTTAGCGTCAATACTGTTGCCGCTTGAGTGACCACCGTGTGCTATATGGGTGCATCCGGTCACGGGTATGCATGTGTCACAGACAAAGCGTAGTAATTCACATGTGGGAGACGGATTGCTTTTTACTATTACTAGCCACATAATGTAGGAAACATATGAATATTTTATCAATTTATTTTGTATTTTTGTTTTATTTATTCCACAGGTGTTGAAAATTTCAAACAAGAATAAAAATAACTCAAAGGTCAACTCCCGGTGTGTGGTGAGGGTTACCTAACACCATGCTAAGGTAGGTGGAGTAGACGTTTAGGTAGATTGAGACACCTTGTCTCATTTTCTTTTGTTTTGGAATCCATAAAAGTTATTGAACGTAACAGGATAACGGAAAGTAAACTCATATGTAGGGGCAGTACACACATATGAAGGATAAATAAAAGCAAAAATTGGCAATATACACTATCATACGTGCAAAGGAGTTAACAGTTCAAAAAATATGTTTACAATATAATGTTACTAGAATGATCACGGAAGTTCAGGAGTAGGATAAGATATGTTATTTAAATCTTCCTTTCAGATATTCGGGGTTCCAGGTATATGTTTTTGTTAGTTTGGTTCCTGGCCTATCAAAGCTCCCCAAACACTTACAGTACTACAAGTACCATACCAGCTCGAGGGTCAGTACGTACCAGCCCGAGGGTCAGTACGTACCAGTTCGAGGGTCAGTACGTACCAGCTCGAGGGTCAGTACGTACCAGCCCGAGGGTCAGTACGTATACCACTGTACTAGGTGTTCATTACCGATCTCTCAATTTGTTATCATCGAACAATAAGTGCATGTACGATTGCGTCGGACCTCTGTTGTCCTGTTAAACTTCCCTGTTTCCCTTTCTGTTGCATATTTTTTTTTGGAACAGGAAGTTTTGGTTTACTGACTCGACTGATAATCTTTATTACCTGCACTCGTAAGACATTTAATTGCATTCCCTGCATTCAGGCGATGTTAATTACGCCTGTTATATTGTATCGCGCTTACAACGTTTATACATGTGCAGTTTAAACATATTTCCTCAATTTTGCATCAGTTTTTTAGCTGACAGTGTTTACAAATTGAACAACAAATGTGTGTTTGTGTTAACCTGCAGTTAGGGTCAAGTGAAGCTCGATAAAAGGCGGAACTTGGTCGCTTCCGTTTCTGAAGTATACACAGTTAATTATATGTACTTTTAAGAGAAGACTAGAACCTGTGTACCAAATTACATGATTGAACGAGGCGACCAATGTACCACGTGCAGAAAGAAGCTATCTAAGAGACTGAAATATACGTATTCAAAGATATTCCAGATAAACATAAACCAACTTAACCTCCCTCCACCTTCCCCCAGGAAGTGCAAGAACTTTGTTTTTTTATGTCGTCTTTCAAGTATCGGGTGCCAATATCGACATCTATATGTTTTCCTTTTATTTTAAATATTTCTTTTATCATTTTCGAATGAAATCCACCAGGAATTAACAACTATTTCTTAAAATGAAGGAAATCGGAAAGAAGTTTTATGTGATCTCAAAACATTGATTTTTATACCTTTCTCCGGTATAAGTTGGGTAATGACTCATCACAAATGTGTGGTCAGTTGGGACGTGAAAAGGATCGGTGTGGTCATCATCTGTCCCGGTATAGGTCGAAAGTGAGACATATGGGATTGTCTAGGTCGTGATGTGGTTTTGTATAGGTCGTGATGAGTCCGTTCATGTAAGAGAAGGTGATATAAACAAGAGGCCCAATGGGCATGCGTCGCTTACCTGGTATTTATCTCACATTGGTAACCTTAAAATTGAACCTGTGTCAGATATATGTATATTCAAACGCACTAAATAAAGCTACAGGCAAAAACATCATTAGCCATAACCCCTGGTCGTTTTGAAGAACATGTTAAAACATGTCAACAATGTTGCAACTGTGAACTTGAACATATAACATAGGTCATTCAGTTGAACAAATTAAATAATACTTTATCTAAACTTGCAACTAGCTAAAGGTCATCAACTTCGGCCTTTTGTTTATTGAGAAAGGGTCACTGAACGGTTTATACACATTCGACTCCAGTTAACTTGAATACTGGTTAAGGTCATTTTAACATATTTGACCCTTGTGACATTGAAAGAAGATTTAGGACAAATTTAGTAGCTCTTCATCCAAGCATGTGACTGACCAAATATTATCATGAAGATTTTAACACATTTGACCCCTGTGACCTTGAAAGGGGATCAATATCATTCGGCAAAATATCATTACCCTAGGGCTTTTTGTTCTGTACGGAGAAATCGTTTTAAGTAAAAATGTTGGCGATATGTGGCGCGCCATGGCTTCGGGCTAAGTGAGCTACCGAGATGTAATGGTGGTTATTTAGGTATACTGATCCGAGTGTGAAGGTGTCATATATAACAATATTAAATGGTGGTTATTTAGGGATATTGACCCGAGTGTGAGGTGTCATATATAACAATATTTAATATTGACTATTTAGGATTACTGACCCGAGTGTGGAGTGTCATATATAACAATATTTAATATTGACTATTTAGGGATACTGACCCGAGTGTGTAGGTGTCAATATAACACTATTTGATGGTGGTTATTTAGGGATACTGACCAGAGTGTGTAGGTGTTATATATAACACTATGTAATGGTGGTAATTTAGGGATATTGATCAAACTGTGTAGGTGTCATATATAACACTATTTAACGGTGGTTATTTAGGGATACTGACCCGAGTGTGAGGTGTCATATATAACAATAGTTAATATTGACTATTTAGGGATACTGATCCGAGTGTGTAGGTCTTATACATAACACTATTTAATGGTGGTTATTTAGGGATATTGATCAAACTGTGTAGGTGTCATATATAACACTATTTAATGGTGGTTATTTAAGGATACTGACCCGAGTGTGAGGTGTCATATATAAAAATAGTTAATATTGACTATTTAGGGATACTGATCCGAGTGTGTAGGTGTCATATATAACAATATTTAATGGTGTTTATTTAGGGATACTGACCCGAGTGTGTAGGTGTCATATATAATACTATTTAATGGTAGTTATTCAGGGATACTGACCAGAGTGTGTAGGTGTCATATATAACAATATTTAATGGTGTTTATTTAGGGATACTGATCCTAGTGTGTAGGTGTCGTATATAATAATATGTATTGGTGGTTATTTAGGGATACTGATCCGAGTGTGTAGGTGTCATATATAACACTATTTAATGGTGGTTATTTATGGATAATGATCCGAGTGTGTGAGTGTCATATATAACACTATTTAATATTGACTATTATAGGGGTACTGATCCAAGTGTGTAGGAGTCATATATAACATTATATAATAGTGGTTATTTAGGGATACTGATCCTAGTGTGAGGTGTCATGTATAACACTATTTAATGGTGGTTATTTAGTGATACTGATCCTAGTGTGAGGTGTCATATATAACAATATTTAATGGTGGTTATTTAGGGATACTGATCCGAGTGTGTAGGTGTCATATATAACAATATTTAATGGTGGTTATTTATGGATACTGATCCTAGTGTAAGGTGTCATATATATCAATATTTAATGGTGGTTATTTCGGGATACGGACTCGAGTGTGATGGTGTCAATATAACACTATTTAATGGTGATTATTTAGGGAAATAATCCGAGTGTATATGTGTCCTATATAACAATATTTAATGTTGCTTATTTAGGGATACTGATCCGAGTGTGAGGTGTCATATATAACAATATTTAATGTTGGTTATTTATGGATACTGATCCTAGTGTAAGGTGTCATATATAACAATATTTAATGTTGGTTATTTAGGGATACTGATCCGAGTGTGAGGGGTCATATATAACAATATTTAATGTTGGTTATTTAGGGGTACTGATCCGAGTGTGTAGGTGTCAATATAACACTATTTAATGGTGGGTATTTAGGGATACTGATCCGAGTGTGAGGTGTCATATATAACAATATTTAATGTTGGTTATTTATTGATACTGATCCTAGTGTAAGGTGTCATATATAACAATATTTAATGTTGGTTATTTAGGGATGCTGATCCGAGTGTGAGGTGTCATATATAACAATAGTTAATATTGACTATTTAGGGATACTGATCCGAGTGTGTAGGTCTTATATATAACACTATTTAATGGTGGTTATATAGGGATATGGATCAAACTGTGTAGGTGTCTTAAATAACAATATTTAATGGTGGTTATCTAGGGATACTGATCTTAGTGTGTAGGTGTTATATATAACACTATGTAATGGTGGTTATTTAGGGATATTGACCAAACTGTGTAGGTGTCATATATAACACTATTTAATGGTGGTTATTTAGGGAAATAATCCGAGTGTATATGTGTCCTATATTACAATATTTAATGTTGGTTATTTAGGGATACTGATCCGAGTGTGAGGTGTCATATATAACAATATTTAATGTTGGTTACTTAGGGATACTGACCCGAGTGTGAGGTGTCATATATAACAATACTTAATGGTGGTTATTTAGGGATACTGATCCGAGGGTGTAGGTGTCAATGTAACACTATTTAATGGTGGTTATTTAGGGATACTGACCCGAGTGTGAGGTGTCATATATAACAATATTTAATGATGGTTATTTAGGGATACTGATCCTAGTGTGTAGGTGTCATATATAACAATATTTAATGTTGGTTATTTAGGGATACTGCCCCGAGTGTGAGGTGTCATATATAAAAATACTTAATGGTGGTTATTTAGGGATACTGATCCGAGGGGGTAGGTGTCAATATAACACTATTTAAGGGTGGTTATTTAGGGATACTGACCCGAGTATGGGGTGTCATATATAACAATATTTAACATTGACTATTAAGGGGTACTGATGCAAGTGTGTAGGTGTCATATATCACAATTTTTAATGGTGGTTATTTAGGGATACTGATCCTAGTGTGAGGTGTCATATATAACACTATTTAATGATAGTTATTTAATGATACTGATCCGAGTGTGTAGGTGTCATATGTAACAATATTTACTGGTGGTTATTTAGGGATACTGATCCGAGTGGGAAGGTGTCATATATAACAATATTAAATGGTGGTTATTTAGGGATACTGATCCTAGTGTGAGGTCTCATATATAACACTATTTAATGATAGTTATTTAATGATACTGATCCGAGTGTGTAGGTGTCATATGTAACAATATCCACTGGTGGTTATTTAGGTATACTGATCCGAGTGTGTAGGTGTCATATATAACACTATTTAATGGTGGGTATTTAGGGAAATAATCCGAGTGTTTATGTGTCCTATATAACACTATTTAATGTTGGTAATGGTGGTTATTTAGGGATACTGATCCGAGGGTGTAGGTGTCAATATAACACTATTTAAGGGTGGTTATTTAGGGATACTGACCCGAGTGTGTAGGTGTCATATATAACACTATAACACTATTTAATGGTGGTTATTCAGGGATACTGATCCTAGTGTGTAGGTGTCAATATAACACTATTTAATGGTGTTTATTTAGGGATACTGACCCGAGTGTGTAGGTGTCGTATATAATAATATGTATTGGTGGTTATTTAGGGATACTGATCCGAGTGGGAAGGTGTCATATATAACAATATTAAATGGTGGTTATTTAGGGATACTGATCCTAGTGTGTAGGAGTTATATATAACACTATTTAATGATGGTTATTTAATGATACTGATCCGAGTGTGTAGGTGTCATATGTAACAATATCCACTGGTGGTTATTTAGGTATACTGATCCGAGTGTGTAGGTGTCATATATAATGAGGTGTCATATATAACAATATTTAATGGTGGTTATTTAGGGATACTGACCCGAGTGTGTAGGTGTCGTATATAATAATATGTATTGGTGGTTATTTAGGGATACTGATCCGAGTGGGAAGGTGTCATATATAACAATATTAAATGGTGGTTATTTAGGGATACTGATCCTAGTGTGAGGCGTCATATATAACACTATTTAATGATAGTTATTTAATGATACTGATCCGAGTGTGTAGGTGTCATATGTAACAATATCCACTGGTGGTTATTTAGGTATACTGATCCGAGTGTGTAGGTGTCATATATAATGAGGTGTCATATATAACAATATTTAATGGTGGTTATTTAGAGATACTGATCTTAGTGTGAAGGTGTCGTATATAACAATATTTAAGGTGTCATATATAACACTATTTAATGGTGGGTATTTAGGGAAATAATCCGAGTGTTTATGTGTCCTATATAACACTATTTAATGTTGGTAATGGTGGTTATTTAGGGATACTGATCCGAGGGTGTAGGTGTCAATATAACACTATTTAAGGGTGGTTATTTAGGGATACTGACCCGAGTGTGTAGGTGTCATATATAACACTATTTAATGGTGGTTATTTAGGGATACTGATCCTAGTGTGTAGGAGTTATATATAACACTATTTAATGGTGGTTATTTAGGGATACTGATCCAACTGTGTATGTGTCATATATAACAATATTTAATGGTGGTTATTTAGGGATACTGATCTTAGTGTGAAGGTGTCGTATATAACAATATTTAATGATGGTTATTTAGGGATACTGATCCGAGGGTGTAGGTGTTAATATAACACTATTTAAGGGTGGTTATTTAGGGATACTGACCCGAGTGTGAGGTGTCATATATAAGAATATTTAATATTGACTATTAAGGGGTACTGATGCAAGTGTGTAGGTGTCATTTATCACACTTTTTAATGGTGGTTATTTAGGGATACTGATCCTAGTGTGAGGTGTCATATATAACACTATTTAATGGTGGTTATTTAATGATACTGATCCGAGTGTGTAGGTGTCATATGTAACAATATTTACTGGTGGTTATTTAGGGATACTGATCCGAGTGTGTAGGTGTCAATATAACACTATTTAATGGTGGTTATTTAGGGATACTGATCCTAGTGTGTAGGTGTCATAAATAACAGTATTTAATGGTGGTTATTTGGGGATACTGACACGAGTGTGTAGCTGTCAATATAACACTTTTTAATGGTGGTTATTTAGGGAAATAATCCGAGTGTTTATGTGTCCTATATAACACTATTTAATGTTGGTTATTTAGGGATACTGATCCAAGTGTGAGGTGTTATATATAACACTATTTAATGGTGGTTATTTAGGGATACTGATCTGAGTGTGTAGGTGTCATATATAACACTATTTAATAGTGGTTATTTAAGGATACTGATCCGAGTGTGTAGTAGTCATATATAACAGTCTTTAATGGTGGTTATTTAGGGACACTGTTCCTAGTGTGAGGTGTTATATATAACACTATCTAATGGTGGTTATTTAGTGATACTGATCCTAGTGTGTAGGTGTCATATTTAACACTATTTAATGGTGGTTATTTAGGGATACTGACCAGAATGTGTAGGTGTCATATATAACACTATTTAATGGTGGTTATTTAGGGATATTGATCAAATTGTGTAGGTGTCATATATAACACTATTTAATTGTGGTTTTTTAGGGATACTGATCAGAGTGTGTAGGGGTCATATATAACACTATTTAATGGTGGTTATTTATGGATACTGATCCGAGTGTGTAGGTGTGTATATAACACTATTTAATGGTGGTTATTTATGGATACTGATCCGAGTGTGTAGGTGTGTATATAACACTATTTAATGGTGGTTATTTAGGGATACAGATCCGAGTGTGTAGGTGTCAATATGACACTATATAACAATATTTAATGGTGGTTATTTAGGGATACTGATCTGAGTGTGTAGGGGTCATATATAACACTATTTAATGGTGGTTATTTATGGATACTGATCCGAGTGTGTAGGTGTGTATATAACACTATTTAATGGTGGTTATTTATGGATACTGATCCGAGTGTGTAGGTGTGTATATAACACTATTTAATGGTGGTTATTTATGGATACTGATCCGAGTGTGTAGGTGTGTATATAACACTATTTAATGGTGGTTATTTAGGGATACAGATCCGAGTGTGTAGGTGTCAATATGACACTATATAACAATATTTAATGGTGGTTATTTGGGGATACTGACCTGAGTGTGTAGGTGTCAATATAACACTATTTAATGGGGGTTATTTAGGGATACTGATCCGAGTGTGAGGTTTCATATATAACAATATTTAATGGTGGTTATTTAGGGATACTGACCAGAGTGTGTAGGTGTCATATATAACACTATTTAATGGGGGTTATTTAGGGATACTGATCCGAGTGTGAGGTTTCATATATAACAATATTTAATGGTGGTTATTTCGGGATACTGACCTGAGTGTGTAGGTGTCAATATAACACTATTTAATGGTGTTTATTTAGGGATACTGACCCGAGTGTGTAGGTGTCAATATAACACTATTTAATGGAGGTTATTTAGGGATACTGATCCGAGTGTGTAGGTGTCATATATAACACTATTTAATGGTGGTTATTTAGGGATACTGATCCGAGTGTGTAGGTGTCAATATGACACTATTTGATGGTGGTTATTTAGGGAAAGAATCCGAGCGTGTATTTGTCTGTCCTATATAACACTATTTAATTGTGGTTTTTTAGGGATACTGATCAGAGAGCGTAGGAGTCATATATAACACTATTTATTGGTGGTTATTGAGGAATACTGATCCTAGTGTGTAGGTGTCCTATTATCCAATTATGGACTTTTGTGGTGGTGAATATTATGTGATATGAACCTGAAAGAGTGAAATTGAACGAGGCGAAGCCGAGGTCAATATCACTTTTTCAGGTTCATATCACATCATATTTACCAGCACAAAAGCCCATAACTGTTTTATTATATGCTTCAACAATAAGATAAAACAAAACAAAACCCAATGTTCTGATATTTGTACGCAAGCCTCCGTGTAATTTAGCCAGGTTTGAATTCAACAGTTCAGAATCGTAGCTTTCGAATACATCGTCTAGGTTCTTTTTCTTAAGATATTTAATGGTGGTCATTTAAGGATACTGATCCGAGTGTGTAGGTGTCAACATAACACTATTTAATGGTGGTTATTTAGGGATACTGACCCGTGTGTGAAGATGTCAATATAACAACATTTGATGGTGGTTATTTAGGGATACTGATCAGAGTGTGTATGTGTCCTATATAACAATATTTAATGGTGGTTATTTAGGGAAATAATCCGAGTGTGTATGTGTCCTATATAACAATATTAAATGGTGGTTATTTAGGGATATTGATTCGAGTCTGTAAACAGTCACTTTCCGAATAACACAGGAACCTTGAAAACGCATGTTTGTAGGATACGAATTACGTAGAATTTAATTCGGGCAAGGAAGTAATTCTTACACTATTATGTTTTCGGAGCAATCCTCTCCTTTATCGAGACACAGAGAAAAAACCAGTTTCATTTCCTAAAACAATATTACATTTATAAATATCATAGGATATAGCTGATATTTTGAAAACAATTAGCCCCTCGGTTAGCGTTAGCGCGGCAGAGTGTACACTGGCCACATTGGTGCCCACTGATACCGTGTGTGACAAAGATATTAAAGATACTGAAGCTGGAAGAAAGACACGACGTTTCGTCCCAAGATGATAATTGGGATATTGCGTAAAAACTCCCGAAAACTTCCGAAATTTCTTTCATAAAGGTAAATATGTAGTAAACATATATATATCCTTTCTTTTTTGTGCTTATCTCTCGTTGACTCACTTTATGTGATAGTGCATCTTGCGCAAGAATAGGTCCTCTACATCAGCGTTCCTTGTCCGCGATGCTCTCAGCTTAATTGCTGCCTTCGGCTGTCTTTAGCCGAGGGGACTATTGGTTTTATATAATAGCTATATCTTCAATTATAGTTTATCAGTTCTATCTTCTTGTAATGTGATGTATATGCACATGTAACTGTTCTGTTTCACTGTGTCTTGAAAAAGGAGCGGATCGCTCCNATATATAACACTATTTAATGGTGGTTATTTAGGGATACTGATCCGAGTGTGTATGTGTCAATATAACACTATTTAATGGTGGTTATTTAGGGATACTGATCCTAGTGTGAGGTGTCATATATGACACTATTTGATGGTGGTTATTTAGGGATACTGATCCGAGTGTGTAGGTGTCAATATAACACTATTTAATGGTGTTTTTTTAGGGAAATAATCCGAGTGTGTATGTGTCCTATATAACACTATTTAATGGTGGTTATTTAGGGATACTGATCCGAGTGTGAAGGTTCATATATAACAATATTTAATGGTTGTTATTTAGGGATACTGATCTGAGTGTGTAGGTGTCATATATAACACTATTTAATGGTGGTTATTTAGGGATACTGATCCGAGTGTGTAGGTGTCAATATGACACTATTTGATGGTGGTTATTTAGGGAAAGAATCCGAGCGTGTATTTGTCTGTCCTATATAACACTATTTAATTGTGTTTTTTTAGGGATACTGATCAGAGTGTGTAGGTGTCATATATAACACTATTTAATTGTGGTTTTTTAGGGATACTGATCAGAGTGTGTAGGTGTCATATATAACACTATTTATTGGTGGTTATTAAGGAATACTGATCCTAGTGTGTAGGTGTCCTATTATCCAATTATGGACTTTTGTGGTGGTGAATATTATGTGATATGAACCTGAAAGAGTGAAATTGAACGAGGCGAAGCCGAGGTCAATATCACTTTTTCAGGTTCATATCACATCATATTTACCAGCACAAAAGCCCATAACTGTTTTATTATATGCTTCAACAATAAGATAAAACAAAACAAAACCCAATGTTCTGATATTTGTACGCAAGCCTCCGTGTAATTTAGCCAGGTTTGAATTCAACAGTTCAGAATCGTAGCTTTCGAATACATCGTCTAGGTTCTTTTTCTTAAGATATTTAATGGTGGTCATTTAAGGATACTGATCCGAGTGTGTAGGTGTCAACATAACACTATTTAATGGTGGTTATTTAGGGATACTGACCCGTGTGTGAAGATGTCAATATAACAACATTTGATGGTGGTTATTTAGGGATACTGATCAGAGTGTGTATGTGTCCTATATAACAATATTTAATGGTGGTTATTTAGGGAAATAATCCGAGTGTGTATGTGTCCTATATAACAATATTAAATGGTGGTTATTTAGGGATATTGATTCGAGTCTGTAAACAGTCACTTTCCGAATAACACAGGAACCTTGAAAACGCATGTTTGTAGGATACGAATTACGTAGAATTTAATTCGGGCAAGGAAGTAATTCTTACACTATTATGTTTTCGGAGCAATCCTCTCCTTTATAGAGACACAGAGAAAAAACCAGTTTCATTTCCTAAAACAATATTACATTTATAAATATCATAGGATATAGCTGATATTTTGAAAACAATTAGCCCCTCGGTTAGCGTTAGCGCGGCAGAGTGTACACTGGCCACATTGGTGCCCACTGATACCGTGTGTGACAAAGATATTAAAGATACTGAAGCTGGAAGAAAGACACGACGTTTCGTCCCAAGATGATAATTGGGATATTGCGTAAAAACTCCCGAAAACTTCCGAAATTTCTTTCATAAAGGTAAATATGTAGTAAACATATATATATCCTTTCTTTTTTGTGCTTATCTCTCGTTGACTCACTTTATGTGATAGTGCATCTTGCGCAAGAATAGGTCCTCTACATCAGCGTTCCTTGTCCGCGATGCTCTCAGCTTAATTGCTGCCTTCGGCTGTCTTTAGCCGAGGGGACTATTGGTTTTATATAATAGCTATATCTTCAATTATAGTTTATCAGTTCTATCTTCTTGTAATGTGATGTATATGCACATGTAACTGTTCTGTTTCACTGTGTCTTGAAAAAGGAGCGGATCGCTCCAAAACCTAAACTTGTCCACACTGTTGGAATTACTTCTTTGCCCCATATATATATATATACATATATTGTCTCCAACACCGTAACGATTTTTTAAGACAGAAATTCAGAACTACCATTTCAGCCACACAAGGAGTTATCGGTTTGTTGGTTTGACACGTGGTAGTTTCCCACTAAATGTCACGACGACTTTTTTTACAACTGGACGTCTGATGGACACTATATCGATCTAAACGTGTCGGTTTGCAGCCGGACATCTGCGGACGACATATCAAAGAATATCAACCGACAAATGTCCATGACCATTATCACAAATCGATGAGGGGGCTGATCTTCTGAAGAATGGTCAATTTTCTTGGACAAGCTTTATTATAAAATTGGTATGTTTAAACCTTGGTCATTTTCCCCGTCACATCCTTCGATATAATGGCTACTTTACTCGGTCAGTTTTTGACAAAAACACTTGCCTGACGAATCTGATTATTATTTTATTTGTCAAAGCAGTTATGACTGAAAATTCAAGCCCACTATAATTAGGATTCTATTATTGGTTCTTTTGTTTGTCCAGATGATAACAACACGTACATCATACTGTTTTTTGTTTCCTGGGGTTGAATAATATCTTTTCTGAAAGCAATAGTCAAAATCGTGTGTCTATAATTCGTTATTATCCTTCCTCTGCTGTCATTTAATTTGTCAGATGCCATGATTAAGGGAGATAATTTGTCCTGTAGATGACCGTAGAGTTACACAGATGCAATGACTAAGGGAGATAATTTGTCCAGTAGATGACCGTAGGGTTACACAGATGCTATTACTAAGGGAGATAGTTTGTCCAGTAGATGACCGTAGGGTTACACAGATGATAACAAATGGGTAATTTCGTATTATGCTCTAGAGGATATTTTAAGTGAATTGTCATTGTTGTAATGTACCGACGTTAGCCTTAACATATCATCCCGGGACGTGTGCCGACATTATCCTTAACATATCACCCTGGGACGTGTGCCGACATTATCCTTAACACGTCACCCTGGGACGTGGGCCGACACTATCCTTAACACGTCACCCCGGGACGTGTGCCGACACTATCCTTAACAACTCACCCTGGGACGTGTGCTGACATTATCCTTACCCCGTCCCCCGGGGACGTGTCCCGACATTATCCTTAACACGTCACCCTATGACGTGTGCCGACACTATCCTTAACACATCACCCTGGGACGTGTGCCGACACTATCCTGAACACGTCACCCAGGGACGTGTGCCGACACTATCCTTAACAACTCACCCTGGGACGTGTGCCGACATCATCTTTAACACGTCACCCTGGGACGTGTGTCGACATTATCCTTAACACGTCACCCTATGACGTGTGCCGACACTATCCTTAACACCTCACCCTGGGACGTGTGCTGACATTATCCTTACCCCGTCCCCCGGGGACGTGTCCCGACACTATCCTTAACACGTCACCCTGGGACGTGGGCCGACACTATCCTTAACACGTCACCCTATGACGTGTGCCGACACTATCCTTAACACCTCACCCTGGGACGTGGGCCGACACTATCCTTAACACGTCCCCCTGGGACGTGGCCCGACACTATCCTTAACACGTCACCCTGGGACGTGTCCCGACACTATCCTTAACACGTCACCCTGGGACGTGGGCCGACACTATCCTTAACACGTCACCCTATGACGTGTGCCGACACTATCCTTAACACGTCACCCGGGGACGTGTGCCGACACTATCCTTAACAACTCACCCTGGGACGTGTGCCGACATCATCTTTAACACGTCCCCCTAGGACGTGTGCCGACACTATCCTTAACAACTCACCCTGGGACGTGTGCTGACATTATCCTTAACACGTCCCCCTGGGACGTGTCCCGACACTATCCTTAACACGTCACCCTGGGACGTGGGCCGACACTATCCTTAACACGTCACCCGGGGACGTGTGCCGACACTATCCTTAACACGTCCCCCTGGGACGTGTGTCGACACTATCCTTAATACGTCACCCTGGGACGTGTGCCGACACCATCCTTAACACGTCACCCTGGGACGTGTGTCGACATTATCCTTAACACGTCACCCTGGGCCGTGTGCCGACACTATCCTTAACACGTCACCCGGGGACGTGTGCCGACACTATCCTTAACACGTCCCCCGGGGACGTGTGCCGACATTATCCTTAACACGTCCCCCTATGACGTGTGCCGACACTATCCTTAACACCTCACCCTGGGACGTGTGCTGACATTATCCTTAACACCTCACCCTGGGATGTGTGCTGACATTGTCCTTAACTCCTCACCCTGGGACGTGTGCTGACATCATCTTTAACACGCCCCCCGGGGACGTGTCCCGACACTATCTTTAACACGTCCCCCTAGGACGTGTGCCGACACTACCATTAACACGTCACCCTGGCACGTGTGCCGACACTATCTTTAACACGTCACCCTATGACGTGTGTCGACATTATCCTTAACACGCCACCCTGGGACGTGTGCGTGTGCCGACATCATCTTTAACCCGTCTCCTGGGGACGTGTACCGACACTATCCTTAACCCCTAACCCTGGGACGTGTGCCGACATCATCTTTAACACGTCACCCGGGGACGTGTGCCGACACTCCCCTTAACACGTCACCCTTGGACGTGTGCCGACACTACCCTTAACACGTCACCCAGGGACGTGGGCCGACACTATCCTCAACACGTCAACCTGGGACGTGTGTCGACGCTATCTTTAACACGTCACCCTGGGACGACTGCCGACACTATCCTTAACCCGTCACCCTGGGACGTGTGTCGACGCTATCTTTAACACGTCACCCTGGCACGTGTGCCGACACTATCCCTAACACGTCACCCTGGGGCGTGGGTCGACACTATCCTTAACCCGTCACCCTTGGACGTGTGCCGACACTACCATTAACACGTCACCCTGGCACGTGTGTCGACACTATCCTCAACACGTCACCCTATGACGTGTGTCGACATTATCCTTAACAACTCACCCTGGGACGTGTGACGACACTATCCTTAACACGCCACCCTGGGACGTGTGTCGACGCTATCTTTAACACGTCACCCTGGGGCGTGGGTCGACACTATCCTTAACATGTCACCCTGGGACGTGTGCCAACGCTATCCTTAACACGTCACCCAGGGACGTGGGCCGACACTATCCTGAACACGTCACCCAGGGACGTGTGCTGACACTATCCTTAACACGCCACCCTGGGACGTGTGTCGACACTATCTTTAACACGTCCCCCTGGGGCGTGGGCCGACACTATCCTGAACACGTCACCCTGGGACGTGGGCCGACACTATCCTTAACACCTCACCCTGGGACGTGTGCCGACACTATCCTGAACACGTCACCCAGGGACGTGTGCCGACACTATCCTTAACACGTCACCCTGGGACGTGGGCCGACGTTATCCTTAACACATCACCCTGGGACGGGTGTCGACACTATCCTTAACACGTCACCCGGGGACGTGTGCCGACGTTATCTTTAACACATCACCCTGGGACGTGTGCCGACACTATCCTTAACATGTCACCCTGGGACGTGTGCCGACGTTATCTTTAACACATCACCCTGGGAAGTGTGCCGACGTTATCCTTAACACGTCACCCTGGGACGTGTGCCGACGTTATCTTTAACACATCACCCTGGGACGTGGGCCGACACTATCCTTAACACATCACCTCATGACGTGGTTCAACGTCCCTAGGGTGATGTGTTAAGGCTGATGTCGGCACACGTTCCAGTGTTACATGTTGAGGATAACGTCGGCCCACGTCCCAGGATTATGTATTTTAGGATAATTTTCCTTCATTTACATTTTTAAAGGAATGACAACGACAAAAATAGTTGCTGCATCAAAAAGTGAGAAAAACTCACAGCATTAACATTTGCGCCATAATTTGATGACATCATGCTAGGCAATAGGACTGCCGATAATGTTTGCAGAACATATTATATTCATATAAACAAAGAAAAAAATAGGCATTAAAACGCTGCAACGATGAAACATAAGTGTGATATTACCATTTTGTTTTCAAGAAAATATGTGATATGTCGCTGGTAAAAATGTAAAATTTCGTTGGCAAACATGAAATAACATTGAAAAAGAAGAAATAAAAGACATTCCTATTTTACAAATTTGTATCTTGCCGTCGATAATTGTGAAAAATTTAATTAACAAAGAGATATGGCGGGTTGTTATGCCTATTTCCCCAAAGCTATGTTACGCTAGTACGCGCATCCAACCGTGCACTGTTATGACGCGTCCTCAGGTATTTTTATACAGGTAGCAATATCGGAATCCCGTGTCTAAGAATAGATTATTGTAAACAGACCACATATTTGGTATTTCGGCATTATTTGTTGGTGTTTAAGCACTTGATATAATTACTATTGCCAGTTGGAGTGTAAAACAAATCATAAATTTCATCAAAAATAGTATTACCTACAAAGCGTAGATGTACTGTACACGTGTACAGGGATTTGTTGACATGCTTCGATAAAAGTATGTCGCACTAAATAATAAAGAAATTATTACTAACAAAACTGATAAATCAAAAGGTATGTTATTAAAATGAAAACAAAGTTTTCCATCGATTTAAAAAAAACACTATTGCCTTATTAAGGAATATGATCACATGCCTAAATATTAAAAAACAAACTGAAGGAGGATTCGAACCTGCACCGTTTATTTTCTAGTCGCAAGTTAACTGCGTTACACATTCGGCTACATAGAACATACAGATATTGGAAATTACAAACTTATTTAACCCGAGAAACACCGGTCGCAGTTTAGAGAAACTTGATCACCCCATGCTTTTCATTATTTTGAGCACTTTCCCAAAGGAGGACCACTTTTCCGTAATACGATTTGTTTTTGCAACTTACATCACGGTCACAAAAAGTTTATTCAAAAGTTGGTCCTCGGATGGGAAAGTGTTGAAAGTCTTTTTTTAAGTCCGGGAAACCCCATCACTTTCATAGATATAGTGTATATGGCTATATTTGCAGTATCATATTAGCAACACATGTACCTAATTTCTCAGCAGTTTCAAAATTCATATTCAATTGGTTTTGTATCTTTTGTATGCATTTTTGCTACCCGAAATGCTTTACTCATTATTTTTTTTCCCCGTTTTCATAAATGCCGACTTAGGGAAAATACGGGCAGTTTTCCGCCATACCTCTTTGACAAACCGTCTTTCATTCCTTATATTCGACTGTTGTATCTTCTCTGTACGATCTTTAATCTATCAACATCAGTTAAGTGTACTTGTTTATACAGTTTTGTAAATATGCTGTGTTTTGTCGCTGTTGTCACTTCCAAGTGAACCCCAAGCACTGTTATTCTACTTTGTGGATGTGTTTGTTCTTCTATTCATTGAAGATATCTTTTTCAATAAGACACACATTGACACTGTGTTTAGTGTCTGCTCGTGTGTTTGTAGTTTGCGCTAATGTGACTTTCTATTGAAAACTGCGTAAAACCCCCGACTTAATGAGCGTCATAAGCAGCATTAAGAAGGGTCCCCCTCCCGGAATTCGTCTGTCCCAGCTGGACAGTTTATAACAAGTATACAGTAAACAAAAACCGACGGGCTTAAATTATAAAAACATCGAAAAAAATCAATAATTTACTACATTGAATTATAAACGATTATAAGATGGTCAGAATACCGAATAGGTTAACTTTTTTTCATACTTAGGTAGCATTTACACAAACAGGCTCTTTAAACTATGTGAAGTTAAAGAAACGTCAAGAATTAGTATAAGAACGTGTATAGCTACACTCACAGGGACAACAATGATCGGGTATATACAGTCAAACTTGTCTAAATATAAATATAAACTTGATTGATAAAATCAATTATAAAAAACAAGTTATATAACTTATATGAATCACTCTTGTTGGCCCGGATGGTAGCGCACAGGGGGTCTAAATGTGGGAGGAAACCGGAGTACCCGGAGAAAATCCACGTAGTCGGGAAGGTGACCTCATACCTTTTCATGTCCGATCGGGCATTCGAACCCCGGCCGCCTTGGTGAAAGGCGAGTGCGTTATCCACTGCGCCACTCGATCACCCTCAAACTTGTCTAATCTGACACCATGCGACAATACCTTTATCAGATTAGACAGTCTGAATACACAGGTCGGATTTAGTAGTTTGCAGTATTGGGGTTGTAACATTACGTTTGATTAGTCCGGGTGTCGGAACACATGTGGTGTTACGTGTTTTCTAAATAGAGATTACAGTATTATCAAATATGTTTAATTAGTATGTTTAACAAAAAGTCGAATTGCTAAGGGCTCAGATTATACAGGTTTCAATGTAGATTGAATTAAACACACGGTACAACGGTTTTGGCGAACCTGATGAATTATATGTGCGTGCGCATGTTCAGTCTTTATACAGTTGAAACAATGATGGTTGATATTGTATTTTGAACAGATACTGGACAAAGTTCAACCAGAGATAGAGTGTTACATTGAACAAAACCTGGTTACCATAGCGAACTGAGTAGTTTGGAGTTATATACCTCTCTAATGTATATATGGCCATGGAAGTACGTCATTTCTTTTGCATATTTCGTACCCCCAAAATAACCTAGCATATCAGATTCATTTGCAAACGTCGATTACTTTTTTTGATATCTAATACGTCTTTTTGGTTATGCAAAAATAAAACTGTTATGAGTTGGAGACATGAGAATATCGCTTTATTAATGCATTTTCAACATTAATACAATTGGCAGTGCATACCTTAGATGACCATATATCATAAAAATAGACCACTTCTGTACACGAGACGCGTACAATGGGTCGACGGCCTTATTCGTCATTACAAACATACATCCTTGTAATGATTGTTAAAACTCATTAAATCAACGATGACATGAATTGTAATTTAACGCGTTATTTAGGCAAAAGTGGTCCAGTGATTAAATATGATACACTGTGGCACGTGACAAACAACCGGATATGACCAATCTAACGAAGAACGATAACTCTGAATCGAGTTTAATTCAATCGCCACACATACGTACACGTGCTCTAGACAGTGCCGACATAATTATATCTACCGTGACGTCACTATACTGATAATCATATTCTTATTGACATTTTTATCTGTACAGCAGCTAATATATAACCTAATATCGTTCAGTTTCCGATTTAAAAAAAACTTGTAAATTGTTTTTTTCCTTATCACTCGGGACGTGTTGGCTTTCATCCTGATTCAAGATCAAACATTCAAGTATCAAACTTATTGTTATTGTTCTTCGAAATACATATATCTTTGACAAGGTCCGGAATCACATAATCCTGCGCTGAAAAAAATGTTATTAAGGAGAATAGTATGGAGTTTGAACCACAGTCCACGTGTCTAGCACACTTATTTGAAGTCCAACACCATGTCCTTTGTGCTAACGCCTTAGAACTTCCCTGTAGCTCTCAATCTCGGGGTAGACACATCCGTCGTACACGAACGTCGGACAATAACTATGTAAAGTCACACTTGACGAGAGATTGTCATGGTCGTTTTATCCCCATTAATTCTCCCTCCTCCCCGTACACCAATCGATTGTCTACATTTGTTATATCTGTTGACATGAGAAAGGTGACCTAGTCCCTCCTCTCCGTCATAACGTAGCCAATGCCGTTTAATGGGATGCTTTGCCGAAATATTATTCGGTATAACATTGCTTATTTGTGTAATTATGTAAATTGAGGTTTTCGATTGCAACATACTTATAACACTATTTTTCAGCGGTGATGTGTAAATTTGATTTTTTTTTTGTATAAAAGTGTTTAGACTTATTTCGATTTCTAGTGAAACCCCAGCAAGTAATTTCCATATTCTGATAACATCAACCCGTAATATACCTCAATCATATCTCTCACTAGAAAAACTTATCCTTTCATGGGATTTCTTAATCTGTATCATCTCTATACAGTAGTACATATTTAGTAATACCCCGTCCTCCAATATACCCCGTCATCACCCCTCTCTAGTAGTGGTAATACCCCGTCCTCCAATATACCCCGTCATCACCCCTCTCGAGTAGTGGTAATACCCCCGTCCTCCAATATACCCCGTCATCATCTCTCTCCAGTAGTAGTAATACCCCCGTCCTCCAATATACCCCGTCATCATCTCTATCCAGTAGTGGTAATACCCCCGTCCTCCAATATACCCCGTCATCAGTTCTCTCCAGTAGTAGTAATACCCCGTCCTCCAATATACCCCGTCATCACCTTTCTCAAGTAGTGGTAATACCCCAGTCCTCCAATATACCCCGTCATCACCTCTCTCCAGTAGTAGTAATACCCCCGTCCTCCAATATACCCCGTCAACAGTTCTCTCCAGTAGTAGTAATACCCCGTCCTCCAATATACCCCGTCATCACCTTTCTCAAGTAGTGGTAATACCCCAGTCCTCCAATATACCCCGTCATCACCTCTCTCCAGTAGTAGTAATACCCCCGTCCTCCAATATACCCCGTCAACAGTTCTCTCCAGTAGTAGTAATACCCCGTCCTCCAATATACCCCGTCATCACCTTTCTCAAGTAGTGGTAATACCCCAGTCCTCCAATATACCCCGTCATCACCTCTCTCCAGTAGTAGTAATACCCCCGTCCTCCAATATACCCCGTCAACAGTTCTCTCCAGTAGTAGTAATACCCCGTCCTCCAATATACCCCGTCATCACCTTTCTCAAGTAGTGGTAATACCCCAGTCCTCCAATATACCCCGTCATCATCTCTCTCCAGTAGTAGTAATACCCCCGTCCTCCAATATACCCCGTCAACAGTTCTCTCCAGTAGTAGTAATACCCCGTCCTCCAATATACCCCGTCATCACCTTTCTCAAGTAGTGGTAATACCCCAGTCCTCCAATATACCCCGTCATCATCTCTCTCCAGTAGTAGTAATACCCCCGTCCTCCAATATACCCCGTCAACAGTTCTCTCCAGTAGTAGTAATACCCCGTCCTCCAATATACCCCGTCATCACCTTTCTCAAGTAGTAGTAATACCCCCGTCCTCCAATATACCCCGTCATCACCTCTCTCCAGTAGTGGTAATACCCCAGTCCTCCAATATACCCCGTCATCACCTCTCTCCAGTAGTAGTAATACCCCCGTCCTCCAATATACCCCGTCATCACCTCTCTCCAGTAGTGGTAATACCCCCGTCCTCCAATATACCCCGTCATCACCTTTCTCAAGTAGTGGTAATACCCCAGTCCTCCAATATACCCCGTCATCATCTCTCTCCAGTAGTAGTAATACCCCCGTCCTCCAATATACCCCGTCATCACCTCTCTCCAGTAGTGGTAATACCCCAGTCCTCCAATATACCCCGTCATCATCTCTCTCCAGTAGTAGTAATACCCCCGTCCTCCAATATACCCCGTCATCACCTCTCTCCAGTAGTGGTAATACCCCAGTCCTCCAATATACCCCGTCATCATCTCTCTCCAGTAGTAGTAATACCCCCGTCCTCCAATATACCCCGTCATCACCTCTCTCCAGTAGTGGTAATACCCCAGTCCTCCAATATACCCCGTCATCATCTCTCTCCAGTAGTAGTAATACCCCCGTCCTCCAATATACCCCGTCATCACCTTTCTCAAGTAGTGGTAATACCCCAGTCCTCCAATATACCCCGTCATCACCTTTCTCAAGTAGTGGTAATACCCCAGTCCTCCAATATACCCCGTCATCATCTCTCTCCAGTAGTGGTAATACCCCCGTCCTCCAATATACCCCGTCATCACCTTTCTCAAGTAGTGGTAATACCCCAGTCCTCCAATATACCCCGTCATCATCTCTCTCCAGTAGTAGTAATACCCCAGTCCTCCAATATACCCCGTCAGCAGTTCTCTCCAGTAGTAGTAATACCCCAGTCCTCCAATCTACCCCGTCATCACCTTTCTCAAGTAGTAGTAATACCCCCGTCCTCCAATATACCCCGTCATCACCTCTCTCCAGTAGTGGTAATACCCCAGTCCTCCAATATACCCCGTCATCATCTCTCTCCAGTAGTAGTAATACCCCCGTCCTCCAATATACCCCGTCATCACCTTTCTCAAGTAGTGGTAATACCCCCGTCCTCCAATATACCCCGTCATCACCTTTCTCAAGTAGTGGTAATACCCCCGTCCTCCAATATACCCCGTCATCACCTTTCTCAAGTAGTGGTAATACCCCAGTCCTCCAATATACCCCGTCATCATCTCTCTCCAGTAGTAGTAATACCCCCGTCCTCCGATATACCCCGTCAACAGTTCTCTCCAGTAGTAGTAATACCCCGTCCTCCAATATACCCCGTCATCACCTTTCTCAAGTAGTGGTAATACCCCAGTCCTCCAATATACCCCGTCATCATCTCTCTCCAGTAGTAGTAATACCCCAGTCCTCCAATATACCCCGTCAGCAGTTCTCTCCAGTAGTAGTAATACCCCAGTCCTCCAATCTACCCCGTCATCACCTTTCTCAAGTAGAAGTAATACCCCCGTCCTCCAATATACCCCGTCATCACCTCTCTCCGGTAGTAGTAATACCCCGTCCTCCAATATACCCCGTCATCTCCTCTCTCCAGTAGTGGTAATACCCCAGTCCTCCAATATACCCCGTCAGCAGTTCTCTCCAGTAGTAGTAATACCCCAGTCCTCCAATATACCCCGCCATCACCTCTCTCCAGTAGTAGTAATACCCCCGTCCTCCAATATACCCCGCCATCACCTCTCTCCAGTAGTAGTAATACCCCAGTCCTCCAATATACCCCGTCATCACCTCTCTCCAGTAGTACTAATACTCCGTCCTCCAATATACCCCGTCATCACCTCTCTCCGGTAGTAGTAATACCCCGTCCTCCAATATACCCCGTCATCACCTCTCTCCGGTAGTAGTAATCCCCCGTCCTCCAATATACCCCGTCATCACCTCTCTCCAGTAGTGGTAATACCCCCGTCCTCCAATATACCCCGTTATTACCTCTCCCCAGTAGAGGTAATACCCCCGTCCTCCAATATACCCAGTCGTCACTTCTCACTACAATACACCGTCACGGTCGATATATGTTGACCCTTACCTGTTTCACTTCACTCTAATCGCATACGAAACAGTTCCTTCGATAATATTTTGAAAAAAATGTCACAGATGAAATATCCGATTCGATTTTCATTTTCTAAATATGAACCCAAATTGAGGACAAACGATCCGAAAACATGAGGAAAACAAAGCACGCTATTCAGACCAATCCAAGCACAGCTGCCGACTTTACCAAGGATATCCTAAAGAGCTTCCTGTCAAGCACTGCTCAATGGAAGTTGGAGTCTAAAGAAAAGTATATCTGGGCAGTGTGTTCGGCTTTGATCCAAGGCTGTGTGCTGGTGATAGTTATGTAAACCGGTGATACCTATAACACTTGGGGCTGTCTTATCCATCACGCCGTCAACCTCCCGGAGAGAGGCCATTGTCAACGGCTCCATATATAATTCAGCCGTTAGGTTTTATATGGTTAACGCACGAGGCCTTGGTTATCTGAACCCTCGCTCGCGTGTGAGTTAGATAATAGGACTATTCAAATTAGGGTATTCTTTGTCATTCATACAAATTCCTTATTCGTCCACATCCATTTTTATCGTTTACTGTTGGTTTCAATAGAAATATATTTCTTCCGTCTATATTTCAATAATGGTTGATTAATCTGAAAATCCTCGAGTATTCTTTTATAGACATGTGATATCGTAGCCAAGTCTTGTGAGGGATCATTGACAGTGGCGGATCCAGAAGGGTTTTTTGGGCTTCCGGAAACCCCCCCCCATCCATGAGAATTTTCTTTACAAATCATGTATTTTCACCATTTTCCTCAATTTTCCCCCCCATGGAAATTTGGCCCCCCCCCCCCCTCCCCCTAGATAGGTCTCTGGATCCGCCACTGATTGTGTTCTTACTGTGGGATACAGTACTGTATTAACAGGTTACCACTGCTTTAAATAATTGTGTTATAACTCTACGTAATGAAGCTTTTAATATTGTATATAAATTGAGAAATTCTATCTAGAAAACCGAACAAATTTGACCGATTCGGTTTCTCACCTTAGAAAAGCGAAAATACATAGTTATAGTCAAAATAGATTGGCTTTATTCCAAAATCAACGCAATAGTTGACCAAAAACAGTTATTCCATAATGAAACGTGTGTCCAGTAGCACTTCGACAACATGTTTTATTTCTATTTAGTAGACACTATTTAATTGTACGTCGTGATCAGTAAATAATTATTCTATGGAAAAAAATGGTTAGGACATTCAGCCATGCGAGAGACATGGACATGAACAGCATGGGTCATGTATGGAAATAATGGTGTTGATAATAATGCTTATTGCTAGATAAATGATTCAGGCACGACTTACCAACAACAAAGTTAATGGCACCTAACATATTGCTTACCCAAATAATTCACTCGTGATGCAAAGGGAGATAATTGTTCTTCATTATTCGTTTGGTCAACCGTTAATTATAACACCTTCCATATGTCCAGTCAAATAGTGCTTACGTTTTAAATTATTCATCATACAAATGTGGGTGTGTTTTGGTGTAAACGATTAAATTCAGTTCAAAACATGGCAAATACGAGTTAATACCTGATAATTGATTGTATGGGATATTGTCCGATAGAAAGTTTTAACCTGACTTACAGCATTTGAATTTAAAACAAAACTAAAAATAATCCCACAAAGCCGTCGTTGTAATCCACTCAATTCTTGCGAATATTTATCTCCACGATTGTAAATCGTATAATCTTAACAGGAAAACGAAAGCTTACAAAATTATTTTTATGTAACAATTTGTACATAAAGGTAGATTGCAGTAGTTTTGCTAGTGTGTTAAATTGCTATATATGTTGTGTAGTCGATGGTTGGGATTTTGTTAGTTACTCTCTATCGTCAGAATGTACGGATATAATTGTTCAAACATTACAATACTGTACTGTTATATCATACAATAGAAAGTTAGATGTACCATGAGAAACACTGAAGGAAGAAATGGTAATTATAGAATGAAGGTAAGATTAAAATAATACCAAATAATAAAAGTCATGCAACAGATGCAATGGTTTTGTTATGTCCTGGGCTTTACGCCCGTGTAACAGCTAAAGTCATAAAGACAGGGGCCTAAACACACTCGGCTCACTAGGAGAGTCTATAGAAGAAAATTGAAAATAAGATAAATTAGAAATGTCGCAGTGTGGGCAGCAGATCAGTTATTGTTTCTTCGTCGTCACATAGGGAAAGACACAAAGGAATACCATCGATTTCTATATCAGTCATAAAATGAATGTTTCCTTTATATATGCGCGAACTTTTTGCTTAATTTCATAAATCACGACCTTTTGACGTTTATCTAATACTACTGCAAACAAATATATTATATTTGATAATGTCGGCCGTATAATTAACAAAAAACCGTGACAGCAAGCGTGATGGTTTTGATAATTCTCTGTAGGTACACACAGACATCAGATATGCATGATAACACATGCCAAATCGATTAGCAAGGTTCAACTCTCAAAAAGCGTACTGGTGCATAGCACATTAGATTCATAAATATGTAGACGCGCATGATGCAGTGAAAAACAAGAGAGTATTACCTGTTTTGTAGGTGGGCTTATCTGAAATTATACGAGGACATGGTTGATAACGTAAAAGTCCAACTGCTTTTATCAAAACACGTCTTCGTGTAACTTAATAATTAATAGCAATCGCAAATTGAGGACTTAATAATTTACTATGTCGGTACCTTCATGACTGTTTTCTTCATTCTGTATGAAGCCGGGTAAATTAAGAGGATTCACACTTCTACTCTCCTTGCATTTCATTCATTAACTTTCTGATCCACACAAAGTTGGTGTCACGGAGGTGCCGGACTATTATACTGGCTATACTTACCTGATCGCGTTACTGCCACGGTTTTCTTCTGTTGTCATATCCAATTGACATTGAAATTGCATATTAATTCTGTAGGAACTAAAGGTAAGCTATTTTTACTAAAAATAGTCGAGAAAATGACAACTTTTTAATTCTCAATGTCAAATATGTCTCAAATGAACTTTACATTTCATCTTAGTTTTCAATTGTATTGCCATAATACATTTCTGAAAAAGTTCAATAAATACAAATTTTTAAATAGTTTTATTTATGATATTCATAATATTTACACATTAAAAAAATATTTAAACTTATTTGCATTAGTTCATTTCCAAATATGTTTCATTTTAAGACGATTTAGTGTTGGTTGTGTTATATGGACAGGTGTGTAACCTTATAGACCCCACATACTGTCCTCAGACATCACCTTATATGTATTCAGCAAACAGAGTCGCATAACTGGCAGATCAGCTGTCTAAAAAGCTTAAGCATTCAGACAGTTTTAAAAATCAAATAAGACGAATTAGTTATTCATTATTTTAATATTTTACGAAAATGAGAGTTTATCAATTCGCTTATGGACTAAGTTTTACATTTATATAAAGCAATGTTAATGAGTCTGTTGAATATTCAGGAATAGCAAATACTGCCTGTAGTTAATATCGCTATATAAACATATATAAAACGATATTTTGTCTATAACCAACATTAAAGAAAGCTAGTCCAATTTTAAAGTTATGAACAAGCGACCAAACTTACAATTTGTAGGTTTTAAAATATTTGGCAATATCTCATTTAGATCCAATACCTTCCTTATAATGATATTGTACACTTATATACATGTACCATTCTCATTACTTTCCACTTTTAATGGATAATAATGTTTGTTGCTTCTCAATGAAACATCTGCAAATGTTTAAGACATTTTTCTAAAGGAAAACGATCCTAATTTCCACCAAAGATACGTTAGCTGAAGTCCTATTGAATCTTCCAGAACCATGGAATCAGTGAGGACACGTTTTACAAGTATACTATACTTGTATTGGTATACCTGGTATGATATACCTCGTGTGAATATCACGACTGTTATTCTGATGATTGACAGAAAACAACATTCAACCAAGGTATGGGTTATCAAATAGAAAATAAACAAATAACTTTGAGGACCATAATTGCAGATTGGAAAAAACAACAACAACAGAACGCTTAATAATTCTCCCAACATTAAAATAATGTTAATCAATTTTGCGACTTTAAAAAATTTGGTGGAAACGATTTCGGAAATAACATTTTCGAGCTAATGTATTAACCACAAACCATTACAAACCACAAACTAACGATGAGTTTGGTTTTTAGAGAGAGTTATAGTTATCAGTTCTTGTGTGACTCACTGGTAAACAAATCACACGTGTATGGGCCTAGAAGGGGGAATAGGTGCATCGTGGGATGATACTAAAATTCTCAATAAGCTTTGTTCTATCTGGGTAGCATTGTTGTCTCCGATTGTAATCAGGCATTCAGTTAGATCGTAGATGACTGAGATATGTACGTATACACTCAAGCATGGGGAGCTCTGGGTTCAATTTTAAAGTCGGAGGCAATAATATATTTCAAGAAACTATTCTTTAGAATGCTTCAGAACAAAGAACACGTGTACACTTTTTATCCTTATTATATCCTTTTATTTATTTGTTTAAAGCTAACAATTTATCCTTATTATATCCTATTATTTATTTGTTTAAAGCTAACAATTTATCCTTATTATATCCTATTATTTATTTGTTTAAAGCTAACAATTTATCCTTATTATATCCTATTATTTATTTGTTTAAAGCTAACAATTTATCCTTATTATATCCTATTATTTATTTGTTTAAAGCTAACAATTTATCCTTATTATATCCTATTATTTATTTGTTTAAAGCTAACAATTTATCCTTATTATCCTATTGTTTATTTGTTTAAAGCTAACAATTTATCCTTATTATATCCTATTATTGATTTGTTTAAAGCTAACAATTTATCCTTATTATATCCTATTATTTATTTGTTTAAAGCTAACAATTTATCCTTATTATATCCTATTATTTATTTGTTTAAAGCTAACAATTTATCCTTATTATATCCTATTATTTATTTGTTTAAAGCTAACAATTTATCCTTATTATATCCTATTATTTATTTGTTTAAAGCTAACAATTTATCCTTATTATATCCTATTATTTATATGTTTAAAGCTAACAATTTAATTTTATTACATCCTATTATTTATTTGTTTATAGCTTACAATTTATATTTGTATTTCTTTCCACATGAATAAACGTGTGTGTGACAAAATGATGAAAAATTAATAAAAAAAACTGCGTCAAATTAATGAGGTAATGTTATTCAAAATCTGAAAAAAAACATTTTGTATAAACTTTTATGATGCCACAGGAACTTATTTTTAAACGAAATTAATATCCTAAATACATTATTTCAATTAAAAAAGAGTTAACATTTATGTTTATTCTTAGTGTAATTTGTGTATGTGTATTCGTCATATGCTCATTCAAACATTGACTGTTTACAGTGAGCTGCCCATTGATAAACAATTCCGTACTATATAACTCCAGCCTTATCTCCGTTTGGGGTGGCCGGTAGATTGTACGCACCGGTCACACACATACAAACGTACCATTAACTACTGACAATACGAGTCAATCCTAAATATTTACATATGTAGATATAATTGGTAGGCCACGCCCCCTACCTCTACCTAGAACACATAACACTGTAGATGTTGTGTGACCTATTGACTAACCCCTTAGCCTCAACGGTCCCAGTATCTACATTCCGCCATGGCGTAAAATTTCTCGTTTCGTTGGACAACATGTGTTTACGTATCTAGTGGGCCTGGGCCACCAGATACAGTGGATGTAAACCCTTCGGTAAGTACCTGATCCAATCTAAGGTGATATATGACCTCCCCCTTCATTCCTGTACTGATAAATGTCCTAAACGAAAACACTTCTATACATATTGTGTGACCTGACCTGCTGTGAACTTTTCCGCCTAGATGACCACATACCTAACCTCGCCTTTTGTCGAACCTGAGCTGTTTACCATATGAAAACGGTCTGTCGGTATGATAATATCGAACGCATTTTTAATGTATGACACAGGATGGGTCATTTTCCATACATGGTCAAGATGGTGTTCTCTACTTGTGCTTTAGTCATGGATGATTACGCGGAGGGACGTATCGAATGAAGGGGATCTCTCTCACACACATACTCGACGTCGTGTAACACACGTCCATCACTCGTGCGCGCCTGGACCTGACTTTGTAGTTATCACCGTGTAGGCCTTGCTCACTTGTCTATTGGAGTTACATTCCCCCATATTATTCAACATAATGACAGGCACATACTGTTGCGCAGGTTTTTTCCAGTTGTGTGTTTTTGCACATTAGAACGAGGCTGTAGCCTGGTGCCCTCCCCTTCGCCGTGTGGCCTTACGCAACCTGGACGGAACTGACCAATGGGGGCGGCGTTTGTGCACTTTAAAGGCATGAATGGAGAGAATGGACATGCCCCGCAAACCAGTTGTGATGGTCTGATTGGTTAGTTAATTTGAGATTACGTGAAATGCCAAATGATGTGGATAAAGTTAGCTAGCGTCACCTAAGGTCATGGACAAGCTCTCACGGGCGTTTGGGTATGTTGGGCAACCAAAAATGTTATTACATGTTTGGCAGGAAATCAGTTGTGGTTCAAGGACTGCAGGATAATCACGGCTGTCGTGTTATTTCTACAGAATGGTAATGTGTATTCCTGCAAGGAACAACAGGCAGTTGATTTTGGTCTTTCATTTGAACTCGGTACGTATTTTTAATGACTCATGTACATAACACTCCAGCATGGAGTTGAGTAGGGGAACTTACTCAAAGGCCTTACTGTGTGTAGCGAGTGGGGGTATATACATAATATACACGGGGGTGAATGGTATCCGCGGACTCGTTATAGAAGTATCAACAAGTGTATTGTTTTGTTGTACTGCAGGTTTGCTATAATATCCCGACCAGGTTTTTGTCAACGTGTTCTGTCTATATAAAATATGTACATAACACTGGTGTCATGTTATTCTTTCTTCAACAATATGAAGTATGATTTATGAACGACCATTTCCTAATTGTTACACATAAATCTATTTATAAAATGTATCGTCTCAATCTTATTCGAATCTTGTTTTGATATGTTGTAGGTCAAATGTATAAGAAAGAAACAACTGTGAAGTATAAGGGACCTATTTCATAGCAAAGGGCGAACTGCATGAAATGGCTGAGAATGGTACAACGCATAATAATACGGAGGCACTACAAGCTAATAACCACAACCACCATAATGACGTCTTGGAACACAGGCAGGCCATGCGCAATGGCCATATGCAAATTGCCATCAAACAGGAGTCAAAGTACAGTAGTTATTCCTCAGAAGACTCGGAAGATTCTCCCTTAGATTTTTCGTGTAAAAAAAGGAAATTTGTGGAGCATGATACTTGTGGAAGGGAGTCTGCTCCATCATCATCATCCAATGCGGATTCCTCAAGTTTTGCGGACGGAAGAAAATCTTCCGATCCTGAGGATGGGATCTTATTCAATGGGGCGTTACATAATCAAGATTTATCAGACAGACAGATTGAACCGGGGGAGATCAAGCATCCTGCGGGGAGATGTTCACCTGGAACAACCGCAGGATTGGCAGGTATGATGTCCAAAATTCATGCAGGCTTCATGTCCCCCACACAACTTCTAGGAGGAGTGTTTCCCCAAAACATGATGGATCCTAGGGTATCACAACAACATAATGGTTCAAGGCCGTTCAAGGCCTATCCCAAGGACCCCCTTGCTATGTCAATGAGTGCATATGGCCTCTCCCATGGTTATTCTCCCTTTCAAGGAATGGATACAAGTATGTTACAGGCTTTGAATATTACTGGAGAAGAGTTTATGGAAATGTACAAAAAACAGTTACACTCATTGAGAGAAAGGGATCATAACGGTAGTCGGGGGATGAGACATTTAGACTCAACCCCAAAGTCGTCCTCACATACTTCCTCGCCCCCATCTTCATCACTCATTAACGCTAACAATAACACATTTTCGAATGGCAGCAGAAACAGTAGCCCAGACATAGGAAATTCCCCACCACTATTTTCCGTGCCTAGTTCAAGTGTTGGTATGGACATAACGGCCTCTGGCAGAAAACGACCTAAAACCCTGCCAGACGAACAGAAGGATGAGGCCTACTGGGAAAGGAGGAGAAAGAACAACGATGCAGCTAAGAGGTCGCGAGATGCAAGGAGAGCAAAAGAGGACCAGATTGCGATCAGAGCAGCTTTGTTGGAACAGGAAAATCTTAAGCTTCGTGTAGAGGTAGCGGCTCTGAAGACAGAAACTGCTAAGCTCAGATGCATGTTATATAATAGCTGAAGTTCCTGGATTTAGAACAACCAAAACCTTACGTGTAACTTGTTAAAAACACAAACATTGATCTACCTCAAAACAGTTTACTCAGGTTAAGTTTATACGGATGATATCAACTCAGGTATGTAAATATATATAAAGTCTTTATTTACAATAATAAACACTATCTTATAGAAAAGAATGAAAAACAAAAATTGTTATCACGAATTGTGAACGGTTTGTTACATTTTCCCATTCACCATCATCTAATCGTCATTAATGACTGGCAGCTTCCCGTTCATTGCTGGCTACTGCAGTAATCTGGTGAACGTTTATGCCTCCCTCCCATTGGTCTCTAAGGACAACACTTACTGTTGACTACGGTGTTATTCCCTTCAGTTTGTCCCACGGGTTTATATTGTTGATACAATGACAATTTTTAACAATCACTTTATGATGACACTGCAGGGAAAACACGTTTTTATGCTTTTTACCTGTTAAAAAGCAACACTGGTGTTTACATATTATGAAGTACGTTTATATTTGGTTTTATTTTGTAAATACATTTTGTTTTAGAGTGTAATGTAGATTTGTATATGGACCCTGTCAATCCCTCACTGTTGATGCCTTATGTGATCATCATAACACACATAGTTTCCCCCTAAGCTCCTAATGTAATCAATGATGCATCACGTTGATTTCAACATGGCCGGTTACGTGTAGTAGAATACAAGGAGTGTCCTTATTCATTATTAACTTCAATAAGCCAATACATTTTCTGGGAGTCATTAGGTGTATTAGCAAATTAGCATATCTTTTGATGTAACATTTCAAAATGCTGTGGAGTATGTTTGTTCGTAAAGCTGTAACATATGCCATTTTATTTCGGTTTTAAGAGCTATTTTTTTTGATCATGAATTTTTCAATCAAAAGAAAACGTCATGTTTGCCATTGACAGCGAGGGATTGAATGAGTCTTAACTAGTAATCTCAGGGAGTTTTGATTACACCATGTTGTTAATGTTCTTCATTTCACTTGTCATTAATCATAACAGTTATTGATAGGTTTTGATATTTATCAAGTTAAAAGAAGAGTTTGAGATAAAGAGGAATAAGAGATGAAAATTGTAACGCAAGTGAGAGAGAAAGGAAGGAAAGATAAAAAGATGGGGATATAGGAGACCGAAAGAATGGAGATGTTCAATAATTTAAGATTGAGTGCTTGCAAGGGGTTCTTATTTGTGTTTAAGAAATTAAACCCATGGATAATGCTAGACTGATATATTCATTTTCATAAAATGAAGAATGAATAGACGAAAATTGAATAACATGAGCATTTTTTATATATAGACAGTGCAGAAAAAGTGAGGAGGTGAGAATTTGAATTATTACGAAAGTGGTTATGTATTATACATGCAAAGTACTTATATGGAACAAGACTTATTAAGTATTAGGTATGCAGCCAGAAGTATGAGATTTTAAGTGATTTATGAGAAAGAATGAACAAATATTAAATTTTTTACAGACGTAATATGCATGTACAGTGCTAGGTGTTACTATGAAAGTTGTGTTGAATCTATGTAATTGATTACATTCTACCTCGACTGATTACATTTATCGTATTGTATGGAGCTGACGGGTAACTGAATTGTGGTATTCCATGTGTAAATATATACTCTATACATATGATACAAAATGTAACCCTTAACCTATTGCAAATGATCGAACAATGCAGAATTGTTTTATATTGCCCTTTGACCTCTTTGTAAGTTAAGTATGACATGTGCCCACGTGATAACTAAACTATCAACTACCTCTTATGATACATGTTATAACGCGATGTTTCTATTTATATATTTGTCTTGTCAATATTTGTACACCTATATCCCTATTTTTAGATCACATTACAAGAGAATTACTTAGTTCAGTCCCATATAAAAACTTTGTATGAAATGTTTGTGTTAAAATTTGATTATTAGTGTCGCGATTTCACAAATTCTTTTCTTGTTGAAACTATTTTCAAAATTCGCTAAAACGCGCGCGTGATTTCCATATCTATTTTTTTTATTTTTTTTTACTAATGATGTATAAGATGGCGAAATCTGAACATTTGCTTGACAAAAACATTTGAAGGAAAATTATAATTTTCATCTCAGTTTATCACATGACAATTTTTAAAACAAATTACAAACAAAACCACAAAGGATTATCAATATATGTATATGTATATACAATTTTGAATTCCGATTCACCATTTTCCCATAATCATTGTTGATTTTATGCCATTCATATTATCCATATTCATTTGGCAGCTGACCAAAGCACTGTCATAAGATTCTAAAACACAAAATTATATTATATGAATTCTTAAAGGGACCTTCCAAGATGTTTTAGAATTATTCAATTTATCATATATAACTATTTTAGTGAAAATCCTAATTGAACAATTGTTGCAAGCACAATCTATATTTGAACAAATCAAAGTCCAAAGTAATGTTTCATGTCTTTGTCTATAGATGTCAGTATGATTTAGTGTATTTTCTCATTGTTTTTATTTTTGTATGAGGTACCTCTCTGTAAACACTTTTAATGATGTTATCAAACATTTATGTGTTTACATCTATAGTCCGGTATTTAGTCATAAATCTTCTACCTCGTCAAATTTTTATCTGTCTTCAAAATGTTACATACTATTTACACTCTTAATGTGGTTTTGAACACAAGTTCGACAGTACGGGTTTGTTTCACAGGGATGTATATAAACAAATAGATATTCCCAAATATTGACCTTATTTCTCTTACACAAACGTCAGGTATTTTTTAAAAAAGTTTAAATAAACATTTTTTTCTGTATATATTGTCTTGTATTACATTTGACCGAATTCCATGTGGCTCCCTACCGGCAAAGGTTCAGCGGGGTCCTGGACAAGAAAGTTCGTGAACCAAAATGGTGGATGGTTAAAATATATTTGAGTGAGTCCACTTGATGTTTGCCGGTCATAGGTTACGCCTTTGCACCACGAATCGACGTGGCTAGCCGGGGTAGCGAGTTCTACTGCAACTAGTAATTTTAATGGCCAGCCTTTGTATGAGAGGTCACGCGGTTATATCAGCTGGTTGTCCGAGGCCTGACCCGTCCTTAGAACACACTAGCAAACAACACTAACGTATCATGCAACATGCCTCGCCTGGCTTGTCCATCCATCTCACACAGCTGTAGCTCTGCTTGGAGAGAGAGAGTTTACTTTTGCTGCATTGTTTAGGTGCGTTACATATCGTGCATGCTGAATGTTGGCAAGTTTCCAGCGGAAAATCGATACCAACGGTCAGCTCACCCAGAGAAAGAGATGTGAGTCCTTAGCCTTTTCTCACTGACCAACACGATATTTTGGCCATCTTGACAACATTTTTGTACCATGGTGAAGATGTAAGCTATTGATTTAGATAGTTGTCAATAGGATTAGCAAATCAAGACTCTCAGTACAAATTTATACCATTTCTCTGATAAACCTTTTTGTTGATTTGTTCTTTATGAATGCTTTTATTTATTTTAACTTTTGTCCTCTATAAATAGTCTTCTTTCATTAACAAAGAAAAAAGGATATAATTAATATGCTGAAAGGAAAAATATAAATATATATATCAACATTTTATATTTAAATTTTAAGATGATAAAGTTGACACATTGTTTACGAATGTGTTTACCGTTTATTTAATAAAATGGTTATTTTTTAATGAAAACTTTATCTGAATTAATGTTGAAATATAAAATGTAAATATGTCCTGTATTTTCAGTATTTTTCTATGGGTTTTTTTCTTTAACACCTACCATGCCACGATCCTCTATTACATAAATTAAAGACTTTGACACCATCAAATTTGGAACGGGTATGCATCCAACTTTCCGCTAGGTTGGTAATGTTACATGGTTTTCCATTCAAAAGTGCAAGATATATATAGAAACAATAGAAAAAAATCATGTTTAAAAACAATGTTGAATATGCTAACATTTCTAAACTTTTAAAATAAATACTATCATCAACATTAATGTTCCTTACACTTTCTTCGAAAGATATGACTGATTACAGCGTATTATGATAAATCCATAGGAAAGTTCTTCTCGAGTAGGGTTCAAGTCCATACAGGAAAGGCAAACTTATCTCATTTCACAATGTTCCTGACCGGATTTCCAATACGTCGGCAGATGTTTGTATACAATAGCTTCATCATCGTCATCATTCTAAATATCGTTAATGTTTTCTTAAACGTAAATACTACAATCGTTAAAAATAGCTGGTATCGCTCATACATTTATATAATCCATCTTCAGTTACCCAATTAATGTAAAACAACTTATACAAATTCGTTGAGTTACCATATATATATTAGTTATACAATATAGTATAAAAAGTAACTTGAAAATCTTTTATTCAAAAGTTAGTTTGATTTTGTTTTACGATGACATTAATTCATATCTACTGCTGTTATGTTATTAATCGTTGTAATTTATTGACATTCTAAAATCAATTATGCAATATTGCTTAGCACAATAAATATTTATGTTATCCAAATTGTCCGAAAGTAAAAAAATAAAAACAAATATTGAATGATTTGTGTCAGTAAGATCAGACCAAAAAGTGATTTTCCTGTCTTGTTCAACGGTTGATTTTGTAATTGTAATGTCAGAATCATATTCAAAAACCCCATGCAACGTTATTCTTATTTTTTAATTGATATTTTAACGTAACATATTTTGATTTTCATTTAAATCTGAAGGTGATTTTCATCAGTATATAATATTTTAGTAGGCAATTGAACAAGATTTATATATTTGCTTGTTTTTAATAATCGCTTATGTACGATTTTCCGTATTTACCCTCTCAAAATACGGCTTTTATTCCAACAGTGTAGGTGCCGATAATTTACTGAAAAATGGATCAAGAAATAAAAATAGTTATCCTAAAGACAAAACGCTTTTCTTACATCATCATTCTATAGTGATAAAAATATAAATTATACCAATCACACATTTAAATTATGAAATCATTTTTGTTAACACACACTATTGTTTATTAAAAAGCAGACTTTGAATCTCTAATTGATATAATAATATTATTCAATAAGTGTGTATTAATTGTAATGTAATACAGACAGGACCCCTTTACTTGGTCGATTAAATATGTGAAATAAATCATAAAAAAGTGAAGGAAAAATAATATCTGCCACATAGTCCTCTTACGGTGTAAAAAATATAACCAGTATAGTATTTTTTGTGTTTTTAAATGACTTAATATTTGTTCAGTCACGTTGTTTTCGTGTAATCCTTTTTAAATGCTTCTCTGCATAACCAAAGATTATTCGTTTTGAATATTGATAAAATAGAAATAATGATATGACATCTGTTCTATAAAATACGTGTTGGTTCTAGGGTTAATTAGGTTAAAACAATGTATATCGATATTATGATAAAATGCCTAAAGCACCATAAAGACCACATTGCAAATACAAAAATATCAGATATCACGTAATTATGTAACAAAATTAACTGATTTTTCGAGTAAGAAATTCTATCCGATCATGAGTAAAATTAGACAAGGTGCCAGCAATTTCTTCAGACATCACATATGTCTGACAACTTGCTAGTCTTTCTCATTTGTTTATTATTGATTCATATTTGCCGCGTTTATGTTTATTGAAAGAATAACATATTTAGATATTACATAACATTAAGCAATTATATGTTCATAGCTATGGTAGAACGGTAAGAACGTTTATCAATATAAATATATCCCTAGAAATACGCTTATAATAAATTACCCGTTTCTTCTTAGTTTTCTTTTCTACTGGATATGACGACATGAAACAATATTCCTCATCCAAAATTAAGACATTGTTACTAATCATGTTGAGGATAACATATAAATTATCTTACTGATGCTTGTATCACTCAAAAACTTAATTCATTTATATAACATATATTACAAAATTGTCTTTTTGTTTTGTTATCAACATTGCTTATAATTACATACATTTTATACTTGAATTATCCACTATTGTACTAAATGTTATGTAACACACGTTTACTGCTATTTTTTGCCAAAAATATTTATCGCCCTGAGACACGTCTATCACTTTTAGCCTGAATATGAATGTGTAGCTAAGACATCAGAAATACACCGACCGAGCTTTCCGCCAAACTGACCACAAAGGAGGCACGATTAAATAGAGCCGAAAACGCAAGAATGCAGATTCTCGTACACCAAGTCGTTATGCCAGACCATGTGGACATTTGCCTAAACAAACAGGGTCACACAGATAGTTCTCCTGTGAGGTATGTGTGCCCTCAGGTCACGACGGTCAGATGTGTGTCCGGATGAAATACAGGTCACCAGGTTTCGTCCACTGGTCAAGTGGTCACAATGTTTGATGTTAGTAAGGTAGTCAGATGACATGAGTAGAAGAGCCTGTGGACATCTTGTAATACACATCACATGGCTTTAGGCGGAAACTAGCCTCAACGTTGTCAGATCTCAAAATATTCGGTGAATACACCAATATAGTTTTATTACGTCCAAGATGACATATTTGTATCGCTTTCAGGCTTAGATTTCGGCTTATATGCAACTTTAAAAAATATACTAACGTGTCATCTTTAAACGAAAAGATTAAATTGTTGGCATAAAGATATCGTTCAGCATACTGAGTATCATATAAATGATGTCAAATTTAATGTAATATTAATATAGGTAATTGAAAACAACAGATATGAATGTATTAAATGCGATAATGATTTCAGAATGAATTTTTTTTTAGAAATACAGTAATAAAATGTCAATAATAATGTAAGAATGAAAAACAGATGTAATCCATTCATTAAACGTCAGTAATGCTGTCAGAATGAGAAAAAAACAGATATAAGTTTGAAAAACAAACAGTAATGAAAATATAAAATTTTAATAATAATGTTGGAAGTGGTAGCCTATCGAAGCACTTAACTGAGATATTTGGTTCTTAGCAAGTTTGTTTAAGAATTTTCAAATTACAACACCTTAACCTTTATTGCTATAAGTTGATGTTCGAAAAATCTTCTGCGTGGTAAATGTAAAATCTAAACAACTAATCAAACACTTATCATTTGATATGTAAACTCATTATTATGTGTTAATAACAGTCTTATCCGAGAATTTCAATCGGAAACATGGACATGAAAAATACAAAAATAATATTTCACCTCAAACTGTGATTTCGTTTGAAATATAAAAACCAACAAATTGATTTGCTGACTCAATACATTTAACTTTTACAAAACACACGAGAAAAATATAATGAACCAAAAACACCAAGAGGTTCTTAATTATAATATATATAATGTTTAAAACACTAAAAACTGAACTACATTTCATTGCATGAGTATGTTAGATAGGTTACAACAATATCACTATAAGAGCTATCAGTATGTTAGATAGGTTACAACAACATCACTATAAGCGCTATCAGTATTTTAGAGTTCGGTTATATAGCACTTAAACAAAAGTTAGATAAAAATATAAGCAAATTACACATAAATTATACTTTCATATGAAATGAAACTGGTATCTATTTTAAACTATATTTTTTCTTGATCGGTGCAACTTTTAAACTGCAATATAGTATTTTAACATAAACACACAGCGCATTACACGAAGAAAGGTATTATACGGAATTAAGATAGCCCAGAAAATGTCCAGAAATTCTCATTAGAGGGGAAAAAACAAGAGTTTGATTTGATATTAATTTAAATGAGAAAAATAGGGAGGTAACTGAGTGATTAGTAAAATTAAGCACTTTCCGTTTAAAATATAAAGTATAATATTGTGTGGATTCATGTTATAAAACCACATTTCACTCTTTTGACCAATCCAGTTCCTACAAGTTACGTGAATAATTTAGACGGGTGCAGCACAAAACGGTTACAAATTAAAACTTGCTTCTGAAATGAGAACGATTTACTATTTTTTGATGATTTTTTTTTTTTTTTTTGTGTTATATATTTTTTTCTACTTGATTTTTGTTCTTTTATTGTGATAGATACTGCTGGCCATGTCTTTAACCAAAGAATCAGTAAACCGACTGCGAAACATCATATATATTGGCGTTTAGGATCAAACCATATTTTACACGATAGTGATTTATCTTTTTAGGTCACCTGAGCTTTGCTCAAGTGACCTATTCCAATCGCTTTTCGTCCGTCGTCGTCCGTCGTCCGTCGTCCGTCGTGCGTCGTGCGTCGTGCGTCGTGCGT
>NW_018405212.1:83254-84380 GCF_002113885.1 Mizuhopecten yessoensis
ATATAGTTTATATAGGGAAATAACACTTTTCGGTATATATTTTATCCATTTTCAGCAGAAAATTGCTCAAACTTAGTCAGAATCATCTTGGGTAAATGAGAGTTTTACTTTGTAAAATTAGGATTCCTGCCCCATCCCCAGGGGCTAGGGCGGGGCCCCAAAGGGAACATTTACCAATATTTTCAAATTCTTATCCATTGATGACATGACAAGTATTGTATTTCACTTAGTTTACATGCTGATTTCCACATCACATCTAAACAATAAAATAAAGCTACCAGTATCTATGATATAACTCAGGTGACCGCTAAGGCCCTTGGGCCTCTTGTATTGTTTCAACTTTTATTCCTTTGCTGTCAAATTCACTTGAATGTCTCTGTTGATTTTGAAAACAACGAAGTTTTGAACCAGGTTACATCTTAACAGAGCAATATCATAACATACTTACCCTTTAATCATAAAAATAATCGGGACATTTTAAAATCCCAGTATAACAAAGACCGATTGGCAACCTTTTATAAGTTTGTGTAGTCCCATTCCATGGATACATATTTTAATGAAAGACATAGATGTGATAATAGGACCGAATCAATGGCAAGAGAATATTACCAAACCTAATGCAGTGAAGATTTCGTGTAAAGACATAGATGTGATAATAAGACCAAATCAATGGCCAGAGAATATTACCAGACCTAATGCAGTGAATATTTCGTGTACAGACATAGATGTGATAATAAGACCGAATCAATTGCAAGAGAATATTACCAAACCTAATACAGTGATGATTTCGTGAACAGAAATAGATGTGATAATAAGACCAAATCAATGGCCAGAGAATATTACCAAACCTAATGCAGTGAATATTTCGTGTACAGACATAGATGTGATAATAAGACCGAATCAATTGCAGGAGAATATTACCAAACCTAATGCAGTGATGATTTCGTGTAAAGACATAGATGTGATAATAGGACCGAATCGATGGAAAGAGAATATAACCAAACCCAATGCAGTGATGATTTCGTGTAAAGACATAGATGTGATAATAAGACCGAATCAATGGCAAGAGAATATTACCAAACCTAATGCAGTGATGATTTCGTGTAAAGACATAGATGTGATAATA
>NW_018405212.1:87946-100297 GCF_002113885.1 Mizuhopecten yessoensis
AGACATAGATGTGATAATAAGACCGAATCAATTGCAAGAGAATATTACTAAACCTAATGCAGTGATGATTTCGTGTAAAGACATAGATGTGATAATAAGACCGAATCAATTGCAAGAGAATATTACCAAACCTAATACAGTGATGATTTCGTGTGCAGACAATGCATTTGCATTCCGTGTATTTGCTAACAGTTAATTAATAAGCCGTATGATACTGAAATGTTCCAATAACAGATTGACAGGATGTTTTGACTCGAAAGATACAATATTTACATTTGTAATTACAAATATGTAAAACTAAAAGGTTTAATGTTTATATCAATAATATTCTATGTATTTTGTAATCCCATGCAATCTATTTGAATGCTGGGGAAATTAGCCTACACAATTTTACAAATGGCGCTATCGGTCACTGACCTCAAGGTGCCACAAAAACGCACTCGATAAGGAAATCTACTAAAGCACTTTTATTTAAGGTGTGGTTTGAAACTTAATAACACATACTAAGCATACCAGTCTAATTTGACCTCACATATCAGGTCATTCTTAACCAATCAAAAACAATCGTAGCGAGCGACAATAATGTGTTGAACTGGAAATGTGTTGGGTTTTTTTGCGCTCAGATCACATAAGTGTAATCTATATATAGCTAAATTGGAGGTCTCCCAAAGTTTTAAATATATATTTTAAACGATACTGAAAAATGAAATAATAGAATAAAATATTGTTTTTACTTCTACAATGATCATTTTTCATACTTATAAGTCAACAGAAATTGTTCTTCCTCTGACGTTGGATGTTCCAAGGATGTTAAACCCAAGACAAAACGACACCGCGGAAGAGTGTTCATTGCCGCTTTTCACCTACCGAGAAAACGCGAGAATAACCACACACCAAAAAGGAGGGTGTCTGAAATAATACTTCACTAAGCCATACCCGATAAGATTGATTTTTGACAAAAATAAATACATAAACAAAATTAGGATATAAATAATAAAATCTAGTATTAGGTCATGATTAAATGGGGTTTCCTTTTGGAATGAAAAAAAAAAACGCAGTTGAAAATATGGCAACTAAGGTTTTCTTAAGGTGATTATAGGAAGACTACAGCTCTCATGGTCATGTATGTTATGGTAGGTAGAGCAGTGTGTTCTATTTGATGATATAATCTTTTGTCCCTTTTGTCTGTCTCTTCGTCCTTCTGCCTGGTACATTTATCATGTCTTTTTTGACAGATTGTCATGAAACATACACGTTTGCCTTTGCTAAACCGTCCACAAGTGCAAATATTATTATTATTATCGGTTTAACGTCAAGGTCAATGGTACTAAAATATCGTTTAATGAAAAGCTGAATACAATTCAAAATCTTAGAAACATTGGTCGTACAAAGCATATCAAAGATCAAATGCAATACATATAGGTGTTACCACCATACAAATAATTTGGAAATACGAGCGCCAATTCTTCTATAATCAGCGAAATATTTTTCGTCTTTTTCTTCATTTTCAAACAATCTTCTTTTTTATGCAGAAATCGGTTGAACCTAAAAAAGAAATCCTATTTCATAATTATCAAACCATCACATATATTCTACCTGGTGCTACCAGGCAACACTAGCTGAAGGCTTGACCAAATCTTGAAGCAAATTTCTGAAAAAACTTAAAGCAATTATTTTTCTATCAATGTTTGGTTTTAATGTCACCATTGATAATTAAACAGTGCGGTAATGCATCAACGTAATTATGCCTTTTGGAACCCGAAATCAGCTTGCAACTGGTACATTTTCTTTCCATAAGCTCTTAAAAATAATGTATTAATGTTGACGATTTTTATTTTATTTTATTTTTTTATTTTTTCATGTTTCGGATTTTATTAAATGGAAATTATTGAAATGGTATCTATAATGATCATCGTTATAAAATCGTTATCGTTTTAAAAGTCACGTAGATATTGATTTACTGCATATCAGATCCCAGATTGGCCTTTTACGTCATCACACACACACACACCTTTAAACCAATATTGACGTTTCCTTATTTTTTTATTTATTTTTATTTATTTTTTTATATACAGTATCATAATGTACTAGAAATACAATATCATGTTATAACTCAAGTTATATATCATAATGTACTAGAAATACAATATCATGTTATAATTCAAGTTACATGTATACATCATAATGGTCTAGAAATACAATATCAAGTCACAATATAAGTAATATATCATAATGTATTAGAAATACAATATCATGTTATAAGTTCAGTTACATGTATATACAGTATCATAATGCACTAGAAATACAATATCATGTTATAACTCAAGTTATATATCATAATGTACTAGAAATACAAATTCATGTTATAATTCAAGTTACATGTATACATCATAATGTACTAGAAATACAATATCAAGTCACAATATAAGTAATATATCATATTGTATTAGAAATACAATATTATGCTATAATTCAAGCAATATATCATAATTTTCCAGAAATACAATATCATGTTATAAGTTAATTCACATATATATATCATAATGCACTAGAAATACAACGTCATATTATAATTCAAGTTATATATCATAATGTACCAGAAATACAACATCATGTTATAATTCAAGTAACATGTATACATCATAATGTACTAGAAATACAATATCAAGTCACAATATAAGTAATATATCATAATGTATTAGAAATACAATATTATGCTATAATTCAAGCAATATATCATAATGTTCCAGAAATACAATATCATGTTATAAGTTAAGTCACATATACATATCATAATGCACTAGAAATACAACAACATATTATAATTTAAGTTATATATCATAATGTACCAGAAATACAACATCATGTTATAATTCAAGTTACATGTATACATCATAATGTACCAGAAGTACAACATCATGTTATATAATTACAATATAAGTAAAACATCATAATGTACTAGAAATACAATATCATGTTATAACTCAAGTAATATATCATAATGTACTAGAAATACAATATCATGTTATAGTATTTCTAGTACATTATGATATATTACTTGAGTTATAACATGCTGTTGACGATCTTCTAAAATGATCACGAATGCATTCATCACATACCCAGTGAATCTTGCAACAGTGGTATTTCCATAGTGAATCTTACAACAGTGGTATTTCCATAGTGAATCTTACAACAGTGGTATTTATACAGTGAATCTTACAACAGTGGTATTACTACAGTAAATCTTGCAACAGTGGTATTTCTACGGTGAATCTTACAACAGTGGTATTTCTACAGTAAATCTTGCAACAGTGGTATTTCTACAGTAAATCTTGCAACAGTGGTATTTCTACAGTAAATCTTGCAACAGTGGTATTTCTACAGTGAATCTTACAACAGTTGTATTTCTACAGTAAATCTTGCAACAGTGATTTTCTACAGTAAATCTTGCAACAGTGGTATTTCTACAGTAAATCTTGCAACAGTGGTATTTCTACAGTAAATCTTGCAACAGTGGTATTTCTACAGTAAATCTTACAACAGTGGTATTTCTACAGTGAATCTTACAACAGTGGTATTTCTACAGTAAATCTTACAACAGTGGTATTTCTACAGTGAATCTTACAACAGTGGTATTTCTACAGTAAATCTTACAACAGTGGTATTTCTACAGTGAATCTTACAACAGTGGTATTTCTACAGTAAATCTTACAACAGTGGTATTTCTACAGTGAATCTTACAACAGTGGTATTTCTACAGTGAATCTTACAACAGTGGTATTTCTACAGTAAATCTTACAACAGTGGTATTTCTACAGTGAATCTTACAACAGTGGTATTTCTACAGTGAACCTTACAACAGTGGTATTTCTACAGTGAATCTTACAACAGTGGTATTTCTACAGTAAATCTTACTACAGTGGTATTTCTACAGTGAACCTTACAACAGTGGTATTTCTACGGTGAATCTTACAACTATGGTATTTCTACAGTGAACCTTACAACAGTGGTATTTCTACGGTGAATCTTACAACAGTGGTATTTCTTCAGTGAACCTTACAACAGTGGTATTTCTTCAGTAAATCTTACAACAGTGGTATTTCTTCAGTAAATCTTACAACAGTGGTATTTCTACAGTAAATCTTACAACAGTGGTATTTCTACGGTGAATCTTACAACAGTGGTATTTCTACGGTGAATCTTACAACAGTGGTATTTCTACAGTGAACCTTACAACAGTGGTATTTCTACAGAAGACATCGTATTGCCTCGGTTACTATGACATTCTGTTTACAGGTGAACATCTGGTTTCACAAATAATACTTGTATATCTCGTAGACCAACGTTACACTCGTAGATGTGATGAGATATAAGTGATTAACAAATTGAAAAAATACATCAACAACCATTTGAAAATATTATTACACAATTAAAATTATATAAATATCTTTTGCGATATTTTAAAGTACAATTGTTTTTCAAAATGCATATCGAACACCGCCATTCAATACTTTTGTTTCTTTACTGTATTCTTCGGAGATTTAGTCTTGTCTTTTACTTGCAAATATATGATACGAGCTATCTAGACATAGAATGGATAACACAAATCAATAACAACAAAATCAATTTTATTTTCAAAAATGCAAGACAAGTGCTATATGTGAAGCATTTGATATTTCAATGTTTCGCATGAAGTGCAATACGTAAAATGATATGTTTTATCAGTTTTAATCATTTGAAATATAAGTTTGCTTAACAAGACAAACGACTAACTTAGTGGTAGGGCTATTAGAATGTATGTTGATCAAACGACATACTTTTAACTTAGTGGTATGGACATAAACATAAAACACAATTACGGCGTCAGATATGCATGCTTCAATACATCAACGCTGGTTTTGGAGGTCGAAATGTAGCATTGAGTCGTATATGATGTAATAGTCAATAACATATCTCAACAAGTGAGAGAAAAAATAGATGACTGATGACTGATCAGCGGTGATTTCAAGTGGTGAAAGCCTGTACAGCTTGGTGTCTTTATTTCTTAATAGACCTCGAAGATCATAATTCTAAAGGAATGAGATAATTTCCTGTTGATTCCTTTGTTGGTGAAAATATGAAAAAGACTTATCTCAAAATAGTAGCCAAGACTTATGAAAAAATAATGATTTTTTTATTTGAAATATGAAGTTATATGAAATAGCCTACGCGATGTTATATCATCCACACAATGATTGTTATATTATATCACCCACACACTGTGTGTTATATTAGACCACCTACACAATGTGTTATATTAGACCACCTACACAATGTGTGTTATATTAGACCATCCACACAATGTATGTTATATTAGATCACCAACACAATGTGTGTTATATTAGATCACCAACGCAATGTGTGTTATATTAGATCCCACACACAATGTGTGTTATATTAGATCCCCCACACAATGTGTGTTATATTAGACCAGCTACACCATGTGTGTTCTATTAGATCACCCACACAATGTGTGTTACATTAGATCCCCCATTCAATGTGTGTTATATTAGATCACCCCCACAATGTGTGTTATATTAGATAATTAACACAATGTGTGTTTTATTAGATCACCTACACAATGTGTGTTATATTAGGCCATCCACACAATGTATGTTATATTAGATCACCCACACAATGAATGTTATATTAGACCACCTACACATTGTGTGTTATATTGGATCACCCACACAATGTGTGTTATATAAGATCACCCACACAATGTGTGTTATAATAGATCACACACACAATGTGTGTTATATGAGACCACCTACACAATGTGTGTTATATTTGATCACCCACACAATGTGTGTTATAATAGATCACACACACAATGTGTGTTATATGAGACCACCTACACAATGTGTGTTATATTTGATCACCCACACAATGTGTGTTATAATAGATCACACACACAATGTGTGTTATATGAGACCACCTACACAATGTGTGTTATATTTGATCACCCACACAATGTGTGTTATAATAGATCACACACACAATGTGTGTTATATTAGATCCCCCACACAATGTGTGTTATATTAGATAATTAACACAATGTGTGTTTTATTAGATCACCCACACAATGTGTGTTATATAAGTTCACCCACACAATGTGTGTTATATTAGACCAGCTACACCATGTGTGTTCTATTAGATCACCCACACAATGTGTGTTATATTTGATCACCCACACAATGTGTGTTATATTAGATTACTCACACAATGTGTGTTATATTAGACCTCCTACACAATGTGTGTTATATTTGATCACCCACACAATGTGTGTTATATAAGTTCACCCACACAATGTGTGTTATATTTGATCACCCACACAATGTGTGTTATAATAGATCACACACACAATGTGTGTTATATGAGACCACCTACACAATGTGTGTTATATTTGATCACCCACACAATGTGTGTTATATTTGATCACCCACACAATGTGTGTTATAATAGATCACACACACAATGTGTGTTATATTAGACCTCCTACACAATGTGTGTTATATTTGATCACCCACACAATGTGTGTTATAATAGATCACACACACAATGTGTGTTATATGAGACCACCTACACAATGTGTGTTATATTAGGCCATCCACACAATGTATGTTATATTAGATCACCCACACAATGGGTGTTATATTAGATCACCCACACAATGGGTGTTATATTAGATCACCCACACAATGAATGTTATATTAGACCACCTACACATTGTGAGTTATATTAGATCACCCACACAATGAGTGTTATATTAGATAATTAACACAATGTGGGTTATATAAGATCACCTACAGAATGTTTGTTATATAAGATCACCCACACAATGTGTGTTATAATAGATCACACACACAATGTGTGTTATATGAGACCACCTACACAATGTGTGTTATATTAGCCCATCCACACAATGTATGTTATATTAGATCACCCACACAATGTGTGGTATATTAGATCACCCACACAATGTGGGTTATATTAGACCACCGACACAATGTGGTTTATATTAGATCACCCACACAATGTGTGGTATATTAGATCACCCACACAATGTGTGTTACATTCGATCACCCATTCAATGTGTGTTATATTAGATCACCCATACAATGTGTGTTATATTAGATAATCAACACAATGTGGGTTATATAAGATCACCTACAGAATGTTTGTTATATAAGATCACCCACACAATGTGTGTTATAATAGATCACACACACAATGTGTGTTATATTAGATCACACACACAATGTGTGTTATATGAGACCACCTACACAATGTGTGTTATATTTGATCACCCACACAATGTGTGTTATAATAGATCACACACACAATGTGTGTTATATGAGACCACCTACACAATGTGTGTTATATTTGATCACCCACACAATGTGTGTTATATAAGACCACCTACACAATGTGTGTTTTATTTGACCACCTACACAATGTGTGTTATATTTGATCACCCACACAATGTGTGTTATATTTGATCACCCACACAATGTGTGTTATATAAGACCACCTACACAATGTGTGTTTTATTAGATCACCCACACAATGTGTGCTATATTAGATAATCAACACAATGTGGGTTATATAAGATCACCTACAGCATGTTTGTTATATAAGATCACCCACACAATGTGTGTTATAATAGATCACACACACAATGTGTGTTATATTAGACCACGGACACAATGTGTTTTATATTAGATCACCCACACAATGAGTGTTATATTAGATAATTAACACAATGTGGGTTATATAAGATCACCTACAGAATGTTTGTTATATAAGATCACCCACACAATGTGTGTTATAATAGATCACACACACAATGTGTGTTATATTAGATCCCCCACAGAATGTGTGTTATATTAGACCACCGACACAATGTGTTTTATATTAGATCACCCACACAATGAGTGTTATATTAGATAATTAACACAATGTGGGTTATATAAGATCACCTACAGAATGTTTGTTATATAAGATTACCCACACAATGTGTGTTATATTAGACCTCCTACACAATGTGTGTTATATTTGATCACCCACACAATGTGTGTTATATAAGTTCACCCACACAATGTGTGTTATATTAGACCACACACAAAATGTGTGTTATATTAGATCACCCACACAATGTGTGTTATATTAGACCACCGACACAATGTGTTTTATATTAGATCACCCACACAATGTATGTTATATTAGACCACCTACACATTGTGTGTTATATTAGATCACCCACATAATGTGTGTTATATTAAATCACTTACATTTGTGATCACACACACAATGTGTGTTATATTAGACCACCTACACAATGTGTGTTATATTAGATCACCCACATAATGTGTGTTATATTAAATCACTTACATTTGTCATGGAAACATATTCAGGGATATATTCTTTTGTAGAATAAACATGAATCTTTGTTTATGAATTATCAAACCAACTATAGTCATTCCTAGCCAATGATCAATCTGAGAAGTTAGTTTGTTTCTAAGGCATCATGTGTCTAAGGCATTTTGTGTCTAAGGCATCTTTGTTTTTGTGCAAAAACATATACATTAACATATTTGTAAAACACATTTTTTATAAACCCCAGAAAACATTAATTATTTACTTCTTGCCCTTCCATTATCCTTTAAGAATAAACTTTTTATAATCAGAATGACTTTTTCACAAAGGACTTAGCGAAGGAGTATTGTCAAGTACGGTTGATTTGTTTCCAGCAAAAACTACTTGTTGTATTTCAATATTAAAAGCGAAAAAAACCATCCACTTGTTAGGGCAATCCATCCTACAAGACTATATGTGACGTCAGCCCTTGGGGAAATGTATAATTATCTTCTGACTAGGGGAAACAAAAACAAAAATATGGTTTATTATCATATTTAATGGACAAAAGAGTGTTTATCGACAAAATTGACACTCATAAAAGTAATAAATTTCACACTTGAGAATACGGATATACATAAATACTAGATAAAATTCGGAAGACCGATTCTAGGAATATGGTATAACCTTTCGATTTTAAGTGATCAAATAGGCTACAGATCTAACCCGGCTCAATCTGGCATCTGTGAAACAGTTCTGATACCTCGTCAACTACAGTGATCAAAGTATGGTCGTATCCCTGGGTAAATTACAATGCTCAAAGTATGGTTGTATCCTTGGTTAAACTACAATGATCAAAGTATAGTTGTATCACTGGGTAAACTACAATGATCGAAGCATGGTTGTATCCTTGGTTAAACTACAATGATCAAAGTATAGTTGTATCCCTGGGTAAACTACAATGATCGAAGTATGGTTGTATCCTTGGGTAAACTACAATGATCGAAGTATGGCTGTATCCCTGGGTAAACTACAATGATCGAAGCATCGTTATATCTCTGGGTAAACTACAGTGATCAAAGTGTGGTTGTATCTCTGGGTAAACTACAGTGATCAAAGTATGGTTATATCACTGGGTAAACTACATTGATCAAAGTGTGGTGTATCCCTGGGTAAACTACAATGATCGAATCATGGTTATATCTCTGGGTAAATTACAGTGATCGAAGTATGGTTGTTTCCCTGGGTAAACAACAATGATCGAAGTATGGTTGTATCCCTGGGTAAACTACAATGATCGAAGTATGGCTATATCCCTGGGTATACTACAATGATCGAATCATGGTTATATCTCTGGATAAACTACAGTGATCAAAGTATGGTTTAATCCCTGGGTAAACTACAGTGATCAAAGTATGGTTATATCACTGGGTAAACTACAGTGTTCAAAGTGTGTTGTATCCCTGGGTAAACTACAATTATTAAAGTATGGTTTTATCCCTGGGTAAACTATAATGATCAAAGTATGGTTTTATCCCTGGGTAAACTACAGTGATCAAAGTATGGTTGTATCCCTGGGTAAACTACAGTGATCAAAGTATGGTTTTATCCCTGGGTAAACTTCAGTGAGCAAAGTATAGTTGTATCCCTGGGTGAACTACAATGATCAAAGTATGGTTGCATCCTTGGGTAAACTACAGTGATCAAAGTATAGTTGTATCCCTTGGGAAAATACAGTCATCAAAGTATAGTTGTATCCCTAGGTAAACTTGAGTGAACAAAGTATGGTTTTATCCCTAGGTAAACTTCTATGGTCAAAGTATGGTTGTATCTCTGGGTAAACTGCAGTGAGCAAGGTATAGTTGTATCCCTGGGTAAACTACTGTGACGAACGAATAGTTGTATTCCTGGGTTAACTACAGTCCTCAAAGTATGGTTGTATCCCTGGGTAAATTACAATGATCAAAGTGTGGTTGTATCCGTAGGTAAATTACAATGATCAAAGTGTGGTTGTATCCCTGGGTAAACTACCGTGTTCAAAGTATGGTTCTATCCCTGGGTTAACTTCAGAGATCAAAGTATGGTTGTCTCACTAAGTAAAGAAAAGAGATCAAAGTATGGTTGCAACCCTTAGTAAACTACAATGATCAAAATATGGTTGTATCCCTGGAATAACTAAAGTCATCAAAATATGGTTGCATCCCTGGGTAAACTACAGTCATGAAAGTATGGTTGCATCCTTGGGTAAACTACAGTCCTCAAAGTATGGTAGTATCCCTGGGTAAATTACAATGATCAAAGTGTGGTTGTATCCGTAGGTAAACTACAATGATCAAAGTTTGGTTGTATCCCTGGGTAAACTACTGTGTTCAAAGTATGGTTCTATCCCTGGGTTAACTTCAGAGATCAGAGTATGGTTGTCTCACTAAGTAAAGAAAAGAGATCAAAGTATGGTTGCAACCCTTAGTAAACTACAGTGATCAAAATATGGTTGTATCCCTGGAATAACTAAAGTCATCAAAATATGGTTGCATCCCACGGTAAACTACAGTGACAAAAAATGGTTGTATCCCTGGGTAAACTTCAGTGATGAAAGTATGGTTGCATCCTTGGGTAAATTACAGTGATCAAAGTATGGTTATATCCCTGGAGAAAATACAGTCATCAAAGTATAGTTGTTTCCCTCGGGAAAATACAGTCATCAAAGTATAGCAGTATCGCTGGGTAAACTAGAGTGAACAAAGTATGGTTTTATCCCTGGGTAAACTACAGTGGTCAAAGTGTGGTTGTATCCCATGGTAAACTATAGTGAGCAAAGTATAGTTATATCCCTGGGTGAACTACAATGATCAAAGTATGGTTGTATCCTTAGGTAAACTACAGAGATCAAAGTATGGTTGTATCCCTATGTAAACTATAGTGATCAAAGGATAGTTGTATTCCTGTGTAAACTACAGTCATCAAAGTGTGGTTGTATCCCTGGGTAAACTCATTTATAGAAGTATGGTTGTATCCCTGGGTTAACAACAGTAATGAAAGGATAGTTGTTTCCCTGGGTAAACTATTATGATCAAAGTATGGTTGTATCCCTGGGTAAGCTACATTGATGAAAGGACAGTTGTATCCCTGGGTAAACGACAGTCATCAAAGTATCACTAAGTAAAGAAAAGAGATCAAAGTATGGTTGTATCCCTTAGTAAACAACAGTGAGCAAAGTATGATTGTTTCCCTTGGTAAATTACAATGATCAAAGTATGGTTGAATCCTTGAATTGGGTAAACCTTCATATGGGTAATATCTCAGGGGGGGGGGGGGGGGGGGGGGGGGTGGGGGGTCACCTTGACACTGCAGTACTACACTACACTCGTCACTGAAATGTCATACCCGGGACCCGGTAGTATGACACTCCGCCTGTCACTGAAATGTCATAGCCTGGACACGATAATAGGACAATAAACCCGGTCACTGAAATGTCTTGGACTGGACACGGTAGCATGACACTCCGCCCGTGACTGAAATGGCATAACCTGGACACGGTAGTATGACACTCCGCCCGTCACTGAAATGTCATAGCCTGGACACGATAATAGGACAATAAACCCGGTCACTGAAATGTCAAAGCCTGGACACGGTAGTATGACACTCCGCCCGTCACTAAAATGTCATAACCTGGACACGGTAGTATGACACTCCGCCCTTTCACTGAAATGTCATAACCTGGACACGGTAATATGACACTCCGCCAGTCACTGAAATGTCATAGCCTGGACACGGCAGTCTGACACTCCGCCCGTCAGTGTAATGTTATAACCTGGATACGGTAGTATGACACTCCGCCTGTCACTAAAATGTCATAGCTTGTACACGGTAGTATGACACTCCGTCCGTCACTGAAATGTCATAACCTTTACACGGTAGTATGAAACTCCGCCCGTCACTGAAATGTCAAAGCCT
>NW_018405212.1:103173-115890 GCF_002113885.1 Mizuhopecten yessoensis
CAAACACAAAAGAAATGATTAAATACTACACAGAACGAAACAACTTTTGGTCAATACCACTGAAACTAAATAAAGCTTAAACGGAACAACATGTTAGAGAACAAACTCATCAGGAGACAAATACGGAATAACATTTTGTTTAAAGCAAACATTGGTACATAATAGATAGCACGTACACAAAGACACACAAACACGGGTAAATATTAGAAATAAAATACATATTTGAGGCAAACTGGGTAAATATTAGAAATAAAAAAAAACAACATATTTGAGACAAACTGGGTAAATATTAGAAAGAAAATACATATTGGAAGCAAACGAGGAAAACTAATGAAACCTACATTTTGGGTACATCGGGGTTAATAATAGAGAAAAATGTGTTATATTACAACATGTCAAATGTTCATATTATATGTTTCATGCTAAGGACCACAGTGGAAATACAAATGTAAGTCGACGACTGTGTTACCCCGGTAAGCATGTCTTTTATCGTTCATGTACTGGCTATTTTTGTATATATGCAATGCTTAACCAAAATAAAATCTAACATGGGATGACAGCCATTGGTAAATTTTACAACGAACAAACACATTGAGAGGTACACATGCAAAATGATTCAGGGGACAAGCTAAAAGGACATATGATGTAATCCTGACATATAAAAAAGAGAACGTGTTTAAAAGAGACATTCATGAAATAACACCTCAAAACAGATATTTGATAATATAAGATAGTACAAACATAGGAAGTTCTGTTATTACCATAGTGTAAAAGATGCGAACACACTGCAGTAACAGGAAGATATAACGAAGGAAACTTATGAGACTGACTTATACTATTTTAGTATGTGATGGTTTGATATACGAATATTTCTTCTACATTAACATCCACCATGTATGACTTTTCTTCTGTAAACAAGTTTAAAATAAAACAAACTAATATTATATCAAGTCTATCGACAAAAGTAGCATTCTACACCATTAAGTAACATTTTACACCATTAAGTAACATTCTACACCATTAAGTATTATTCTACACCATTAGGTAACATTCTACACCATTAAGTAACAATATACACCATTTAGTAACATTCAACACCATTAAGTAACATTCAACACCATTTAGTAACATTCTACACCATTAAGTAACATTCTACACCATTAAGAAAAGAAGACAAAATCAACATCATTATGTAACAGAGGCAAACTTAAAGAAACCGCGTATGAATGTCAATTTGCTTTATTTTAAGATAAGTAACGTGAAGAACCCGTAATGATTGAGCAAACGGGGCTATATAAGGAATAACAATAAAACACCTAGTATACGAATTACTAAACTTGGTTGGACGTCGGTTATATTGTTTTATAATGCATCCCTCGTGATGAAAAAGTTGCTAGAATATCGTGATCATGGAAAGACAGGCTTTTCATACAGTTTACCATTATATCCTTGGCGAGCTTATTGCTTATACAAGTTGCTTTGTACAGGTGAACGACTGGTTACTCTAACGATACATCTCATCATCACCTCGTTTATCTAATATCATTCGGGTAACGACGTCACCAGGACCTATATAGATGTTGTCAAACTGACAAGTTCATCCTGTTATAGATAAAATATATGTTTCACATTTTTATTATTAATTTAGATCTTCGACATGTGTTTCTGAAAGCTTACAATCCTTTTGCAAACTTGATGCTGATGTTGACGGAAAGCACATCCAATTTATAGTATCAGTGTCCATCGCTACGTTGTCGACGGAGGCGTGCATTACAGGTAAACACGGGTTATGTATTATGTATATAAAGGTAATGAGATATAATATTCTATGATGGAAATAGCCCCAGGACAAATGCTTAGGGAGAGTTATCAAATCATCACTGGTAATGGTAATTTTTGTCGGACTTAATCAGTGGAAATGTGTTTATCAACATAAATATAAATGATTGACAGGTTCCTTTTAAACGATCCTATCGACTATCTTTGTCAATCGATTAAGATGGACGTTAAAGTGGGCAAACGCTTAGAAGTTAAGAACCATCAATGAACTGCCCAGAAAACCTATTTCCTCTACGCCAACCCCAAGGTTACCAGGAAGTCGGCGTCTAAATTTGTCCGTGTACAAGTCGTGAACAGTTATAACAGATAGAATACATCACCTCAATCATGTACTTGTTGGTGACAACAATGGCGAGTAACAAGGCTAGGCTCTAGTTTTTAGGAAAGCTGTTGATGGTTCTTACTTGCACTTTTTGCTTTAAAGAATATCTACCTGCCAAGCATTAACCCGTCGCCCCGATGAACGAATGCCGTTGGCGATTACATCACGTGTTCATCTCTCTAGTGAAACGATGACCCGTGTTAAATGACATGTCAAATTTTCCAAAGTTCCTGTTATCAAATATCAAAACACTGCATTTCACAAAGTAAAATGCATATTATGTTAACAAACAGTAATATTGGTGCCGTTCCAACTTGTAAAAAGACTAAAATACTAATTTATATCGGTAACCATAGACAATATCACATAGAGATGACGGTGCAAATTATTTGTATCAAGTTGATTTTTCGTGATCGTACGTCAACATTTCGTTTTTTGTATTCCAATATAAAATAATGTACTGTTTATGTCTTGAGCCATGTACATAGACTCAAAGCGGGTCAGAAATCACTAGAATAGAAGTGAGCAGGCAGGATAATAGGAGAAACAGCTATAGGGATTAATTACACAACAGTTTCCTTTTCTGAAACTTATCCCGATTGTTGCGTACTAAATTATAATTCTCATACCAACTGACTTATGGTGTCCATTCCTCTTTTGTATTCATCTGAGACAGTCTACAGGCTTGGTAATCACTAGATTGGGAATTCTGTTAGTCTGATCACCGTAATCCCTTACTGAGACAATTCAAAGGCTTGGTAATCACTAGATTGGGGAATCTGTTAGTCTGACCACCTCAATCCCTTACTGAGACAGTTCAAAGGCTTGGTAATCACTAGGTTTGGTTTCTGTTAGTCTGATAACCGTAATCCCTAACTGAGACAGTTCAAAGGCTTGGTAATCACTAGATTGGAGATTATGTTCGTCTGACCACCGTAATCCCTAACTGGGACAGTTCAAAGGTTTGGTAATCACTAGATTGGGGATCCTGTTAGTCTGATCAGAAATAAATAGTACAGTAGTTTTATACAACTTTCCTAATATCATGATTCATGGAAAAATATAACATAAGCGTATACCTGATCAGTTATTTTTAGACACGGTGTTCCGATTGCACGTGCATGTACATTAATCGTGTATTTTTAGACCGTGTCAATGCAACGAACTGAAATAAGTGTTCATCATGCCTTCCGGGCAATACATCTTTGAACAAAAAATTGAGATAGTCTGCCAGCAAAAAATAAATCATGGCAAAAAATTGAATAGGTCGAGAAAAAAGTAAGATATTTTTCAGAAAATACCTTAATGCATTTTTATGGGAATCTGGCCTAATGCGGACTTTGACTTGGGCCAATTAAACAGTGGCTACTAAACTGATAACCAGTACATTTAAATTGATTACCCTTCATACAGTAAAGAGTATGTAATACCGTACTATCGTAAAGACACGTGATCAAAATATACCTTCTGCGCAGGTAGATGAAGCTAGGGATGTACAGATTTCTTAACAATGATAAGGTTAATAACACTACTTCCCTGACCTCATCAATGTAACCTGATTAGCCACATTGTCGACATCGAGCATGCGATAAGCAGCATGACAACTAGTCCTCTGGTGTGTGCTTTCCTTTGAAGGTGGACTCACTTAAAGCTCATAATCTGTTGCCTTGGTCTCAGCCAACAAGTGGCATTACTCTCACCATCATTACCAACGACCACGTGACCTTGACAGGACATCATCACGCTGATTGTAGTATTTCCTGACCAAATAGGTCTTATACGATAAGGCGGTTCCTTGTAGCAGGTCATTCTATAGTAAGAGGATGAGTTGGAAGGTTCCTTGTAGCAGGCCATTCTATAGTAAGAGGATGTCACGGTAACGTAGCGCGTTCAAATTCCCGTTAACAACCTCCAGAGGCGTTCTCCCGTTGGCTGTGATGCCGCCTCAAATCATAACGCTGCCTCCGCCGAAAGAACGTCTTTGTACTACACACGCAGCACGGAAACGTTCTCCAACGCGCCAATCCACTCTGGAACGGCCGTCACTACTATCCAGGTGGACTATCCAAAATGCCTGCCCAATCCCGTCGAGTAAATCGCAGATGCCCTCTGCACCAGTCCAGACGTGCTACACGATGACGTGGCAGAAGAACTGGGCGGATTACAGGACGTCGCGGACGGATAGCTCGTTCACGCAATCTGTTCCGTACAGTTCTCGGGCTTAGCAACCGAGGGATTGTCAAACTTGCCGTTTGGAAGCGATTTCTCAAATGGACAAGCCGAATATGGTTGTCCTGTTGACGTGACGTCACCCATGGACGTCCTCCCCGAGTTGGATCGCCGACGTGGCCAAACTGTTGATGTCGTCTCCACAAATCCTGGATTGTGTTTCGATGGACATGAAAACGTGTAGAAACAACGGCTTGGCCCATACCAGCTTGAAGCATACCAATAACCGGAGGCGGTCATTTTCATTAAGCCTCGGCATGGCATTAGTTACAAATTAAAACGTTATCATGGTGTCCACTGGTCTCAACAGAGTGACCCAACATTTGAAAAATAAACTTTCATTGTCGAATTGGATGGCTGTACGAGAAAAACATGCAAACTGGTCAACGCCTATAGAGAGCAAACTGCATGAGAAAAACTCTCAGTGACACACGGATAGTGTGTATGTGTCATACTCGGTCATGTGTGTGAATTTTCATATATGGTACAGTACACACATACATGGTACAGTACACAAATAAATGGTACAGTACAAACATAAATGGTACAAACATATATGGTACAGTACAAACATACATGGTACAGTACAAACATAAATGGCACAGTACAAACATAAATGGTACCGTACAAACATATATGGTACAGTACAAACATATATGGTACAGTACAAACATAAATGGTACAGTACACACATAAATGGTACAGTACAAACATATATGGTACAGTACAAACATAAATGGTACAGTACAAACATATATGGTACAAACATATATGGTACAGTACAAACGTAAAAGTACAAACATACATTGTACAGTACAAACATATCTAATACAGTACAATCATATCTGGTACCGTACAAACATAAATGGTACAGTACAAACATATATGGTACAAACATATATGGTACAGTACAAACGTAAAAGTACAAACATACATTGTACAGTACAAACATATCTAATAAAGTACAAACATATTTGGTACCGTACAAACATATATGGTACAGTAAAAACGTATATGGTACAGTACAAACATATATGGTACAGTACAAACGTATATGGTACAGAACAAACAAATATAATACAGTACAAATATATATGGTACAGTACAAACATGTATGGTACTGTACAAACGTATGTGGTACATTACAAACATATATGGTACAGTAGTACAAACGTATATGATATAGTACGAACATACATGGTACAGAACAAACAAACATGGTACAGAACAAACATATTTAATATAGCACAAATATATATGGTACAGTACAAACGTATATGGTACAGTACAAACGTATATGGTACAGTACAAGCATATCTAATACAGTACAAACATAAATGGCACAGTACAAACATTAGTGGTACAGTACAAACATATATGGTACAGTACAAACATAAATGGTACAGTACAAACATATATGGTACAGTACAAACATGTATAGTACAGTACAAACATATCTGGTACCGTACAAACACATATGGTACAGTACAAACATATATGGTACAGTACAAACATAAATGGTACAGTACACAAATAAATGGTACAGTACAAACATATATGGTACAGTACAAACAGAAATAGTGCAGTACAAACATAAATGGTACAAACATATATGGTACAGTAATAACATATAAATACAAACATACATGGTACAGTACAAACATATCTAATACAGTACAAACATATATATGGTACAGTACACGCATAAATGGTAGAGTACAAACATATATAGTACAGTACAAACATATAGGGTACTGTACACACATAAATGGTACAGTACAAACGTTTATGGTACAGTACAAACATAAATGGTACAAAACAAACATAAATGGTACAGTACAAACATAACTAGTACCGTACAAACATAAATAGTACAGTACAAACGTATATGTTACAGTACAAACATCTATGGTACAGTACAAACAGCTATGGTACAGTACAAACATATATGGTACAGTATACATATAAATGGTACAGAACAAACGTATATGGTACTGTACAATCATAAATGGTACAAACATATATGGTACAGTTCAAACGTATAAGTACAAACATACATTAAACAGTACAAACACATCTAATACAGTACAAACATATATGGTACAGTAAAAACATATATGGTACAGTACAAACATATATGGTACAGTACACACATAAATGGCACATAACAAAGGTATATGGTACAGTACAAACATAAATGATACAGTACAAACATAAATGGTACAGTACAAACATAAATGGTACAAACATATATGGTACAGTACAAACGTAAAAGTACAAACATACATTGTACAGTACAAACATATCTAATACAGTACAAACATATTTGGTACAGTACAAACATATATGGTACAGTACAAACGTATATGGTACAGTACAAACATATATGGTACAGGACAAACGTATATGGTACAGTACAAACATATATGGTACAGTACAAAAATATATGGTACAGTACAAACATGTATGGTACAGTACAAACGTATGTGATACATTACAAACATATATGGTACAGTAGTACAAAGGTATATGATATAGTACGAACATACATGGTACAGTACACACATATATGGTACAGTAAATACGTATTTGGTTCAGTACACACATAAATGGTACAGTACAAGCATATATGGTACAGTACAAACATATATGGTACAGTAAATACGTATTTGGTACAGTACACACATACATGGTACAGAACAAACATATTTAATATAGCACAAACATATATGGTACAGTACACACATATATGGTACAGTAAATACGTATTTGGTACAGTACAAACATAAATGGTACAGTACAAGCATATATGGTACAGTACAAACATATATGGTATAGTAAATACGTATTTGGTACAGTACACACATAATTGGTACAGTACAAACATAAATGGTACAGTACAAACGTATATGGCACAGTTAAAACGTATATGATACAGCACAATCGTATATGGTATAGTACAAACATATATGGAACAGTACAAACATATCTGGTACCGTACAAACATATATGGTACATAACAAACGTATATGGCACATTACAAACATCTATGGTACAATACAAACATATCTGGTACAGAACAAACGTATATGATACAGTTCACACATAAATGGTACAGTACAAACGTATATGGTACAGTACAAACATATATAGTACAATACAAACATATATAATACAGTACAAACGTATATGGTACAGTAAAAACATGTATGGTACAGTACAAACATGTATAGTACAGTACAAACATATTTAGTGTTAATGTAGTGGTAATATAGTCGTGCGATAGTGGAACAGAAGTGATACTGTTTTGGTAAAAGAGGTATTGTTGTGGTAATGTAGTGGTAATGTAGTGATAATGAAGTTGTAATGTAGTTTTAATGTAGTGGTATGGTAGTGTTACTGTAGTGGTAATGAGTGGTACTGTAGTGGTAATATAGTGGTAATGTAACTGTAGTGTTAATGTAGTGGTACTGTAGTGTTAATGTAGTGGCACTGTATTGGTAATGTAGTGGTAATGAGTGGTACTGTAGTGGTAGTGGTAATATAGTGGTGCTGTATTGGTACTGTAGTGGTAATGTCGTGGTTCTGTAATGGTAATGTCGTGGTAATGTAGTGGTAATAAAGTAATAGTTAGTGGTACTGTAGCTGTAATTTAGTGGTAGGCAATGGTAATGTAATGGTAATGTTGTAGTAATGTAGTGGTAATGTTGTAGTAATGTAGTGGTAATGTCGTTGTAATATAGTGGTAATGTCATGGGACAGTAGTGGCAATGTCGTGGTTTTGTGGTGGTAATGTCTTGTTTCAGTTGTGGAAATGTAATGGTACAGTAGTGGTAATGTTGTGGTAATGAAGTGATAATGATGTGATAATGTTGTAGTAATGGACTGGTTATGTTGTAGTAATGTAGTGGTAATGTTGTAGTAATGTAGTGGTAATGTCGTTGTAATTTAATGGTAATGTCATGGGACAGTAGTGGCAATGTCGTGGTTTTGTGGTGGTAATGTCGTGGTTCAGTTGTGGTAATGTAATGGCACAGTGGTGGTTATGTTGTGGTAATGAGTTGTGCTGTAGTGGTAATGTTGTGGTAATGAAGTGATAATGATGTGATAATTTTGTAGCAATGTAGTGATAATGTTGTAGTAATGTAGTGGAAATGTTGTAGTAATGTATTGGTTATATCGTAGTAATTTAGTGGTAATGTCATGGAACAGTAGTGGCAATGTCGTGGTTTTGTGGTGGTAATGTCGTGGTTCAGTTGTGGTAATGTAATGGCACAATGGTGGTAATGTTGTGGTATGTAATGAAGTGATAATGATGTGGTAATGTAGTGGTAATGTTGTGGTAATGTAGTGGTAATGTTATAGTATTGTAGTGGTACTTTCGTGGTATTGTAGTTGCAATATACTGGTTCTGTGGTGTTAATGTTATGGTAATGTAGAGGTAATATAGTGGCGCTCTAGTCGTAATGAATGGTTATGTAGTGGTAATGTAGTGGTAATGTTGTATTAATGTATTGGTATTGTAGTGGCAATGTAGTGGTTCTGTGATGGAAATGTCGTGGTTCTGTAGTGGTATTGTAGTGGTTCTGTAGTGGTAATGTAATGGCACAGTATTCTTGCTGTATTGGTACTGTTGTGGTACTTTAGTGGTAATATAGTGCTTCTGTGTTGATCATGTAGTGATTCTGTAGTGGTAATGTATTGGTTCTATAGTGGTCATGTAGTAGCACTGTAATGGTACTGTAGTGCTACTGTAATGTTACTGTAGAGGTAATGTAGTGGTAATGTTGTAGCACTCTAGTCGTAATGTAATGGTAATGTAGTAGGAATGAAGTGGTACTGTAGTGGTAATATAGTGGTAATGTATTGGTTCTGTGTTGTTAATGTAGTGGTATTGTAGTGGTAATGTAGAGGTTCTCTAGTGGTACTGTAGTAATAATGTAATGGTATTGTAGTAGTACTGTAGTGGTACTGTAGATGTAATGTAGTGGTGATGTAGTGGTGATGTAGTGGTAATGTAGCGGTATTGTTGTGGCAATGTAGTGGCGATGTAGTGGTACTGTAATGGTAATGTAGTGGCGATGTAGTTGTACTGTTGTGGTAATGTACTGGTACCGTTGTGGTAATGAGTTGTACTGTAGTGGTACTGTTGTGATAATGAGCGGTACTGTAGTGGTACTATCGTGGTAATGTAGTGGTTATGTAGTGTTACTGTTGTGGTAATGAGTGGTACTGTAGAGATATTGTTGTGGTAATGAGTGGGACTGTAGTGGTACTGTAGTGGTACTGTAGTGGTACTGTAGTGGTAATGTTGTGTTACTGTTGTGGTAAAGAGTGGTACTGTAGTGGTACTGTAGTGGTACTGGAGTGGTACTGTAGTGGTTCTGTAGTAGTAATGTATTAGTACTGTTGTTGTAATGAATGGTATTGTAGCGGTACTGTAGAGGTACTGTTGTGTTACTGTTGTGGTAATGAGTGGTACTTTAGTGGTTATGTAGTGATACTGTTGTAGTAGGTTAGTGGTACTGTTGTGGTAATGTAGTGGTATTGTAGTGGTAATGTAGGGGTTCTCTAGTGGTACTGTAGTAATAATGTAATGGTACTGTAGTAGTACTGTAGTGGTACTGTAGTGGTACTGCTGTGATAATGAGCGGTACTGTAGTTGTAATGTCGTGGCAATGTAGTGGTAATGTCGTGGTAATGTAGTGTTACTGTTGTGGTAATGAGTGGTACTGTAGTGGTACTGTAGTGGTTATGTAGTGGTAATGTTTTGTTACTGTTGTGGTAATGAGTGGTACTGTTGTGGTACTTTAGTGGTAATGTAGTGCTTCTGTGTTGATCATGTAGTGATTCTCTAGTGGTAATGTATTGGTTCTGTAGTGGTCATGTAGTAGCACTGTAATGGTACTGTAGTGCTACTGTAATGTTACTTTAAAGGTAATGTAGTGGTAATGTAGTAGCACTCTAGTCGTAATGTAATGGTAATGTAGTAGGAATGAAGTGGTACTGTAGTGGTAATATAGTGGTAATGTATTGGTTCTGTGTTGTTAATGTAGTGGTATTGTAGTGGTAATGTAGGGGTTCTCTAGTGGTAATGTAGTAATAATGTAATGGTACTGTAGTAGTACTGTAGTGGTACTGTAGATGTAATGTACGGGTGATGTAGTGGTACTTTAGTGGTAATATAGTGGTAGTGTAGTGGTAATGTAGTGGTAATGTAGTGAACTATCGTGGTAATATCGCGTTAGTGTAGTGGTAATGTAGTGGTAATGAAGTGGTAATGTAGCGGTATTGTTGTGGCAATGTAGTGGCGATGTAGTGTTACTGTTGTGGTAATGTAGTGGCGATGTAGTTGTACTGTTGTGGTAATGTGCTGGTACTGTTGTGGTAATGTACTGGTACTGTAGTGGTACTGTTGTGATAATGAGCGGTACTGTAGTGGTAATGTCGTGGTAATGTAGTGGAAATGTCGTGTTAATGTAGTGTTACTGTTGTGGTAATGAGTGGTACTGTAGTGGTACTGTAGTGGTTCTGTAGTGGTAATGTTGTGTTACTGGTGTGGTAATGAGTGGTACTATAGTGGTACTGTAGTGGTACTGTAGTGGTACTGTAGTGGTAATGTTGTGTTACTGTTGTGGTAATTAGTGGTACTGTAGTGGTACTGTAGTGGTTCTGAAGTAGTAATGTAGTAGTACTGTTGTGGTAATGAGTGGCACTGTAGTGGTACTGTAGCGGTTTTGTAGTAGTAATGTAGTAGTACTGTTGTGGTAATGAGTGGTACTGTAGTGGTACTGTAGAGGTACTGTTGTGTTACTGTTGTGGTAATGTAGTGGTACTGTTGTAGTAGGTTAGTGGTACTGTTGTGGTAATGAGTGGTACTGTAGTGTACTGTAGTGGTACTATAGTCACTTGCACTGTGATAGGTACTTAACAGTAAAGGTAAGACAGTGTTTTTATTAAGGGAATGTGTCCTAAAAAGGACATTTTACAAAACAGGATTTGCATAAAGGTTATTTATGCTAAAGGGAACGCTTTAAGAAAATAATATTCTATTAAAGGAATATGTATTAAAAGATCATAAAACTCCATCAGCTTCCTAAACCAAGCTGTCACTCTATCATATTTACTCGTAAAATACCCATTGAAAAGTGCATGCTGTTGTATGCCAATATTATTTGTATAAAATTGTAGTTACATATGTATACATTAAACGAAACGAGCAATCATTATATACATAATGTACATTACTAAGGCTTCAAGCCGTAATACATCAAGGTTTTAACGTTCTCCGTAAAGCTCAGGTAGTTTGAAGACGTGTACAACACAAAAAACGCCGGAAAAAAGAGGGACGAGAAAAAAAAGAAAAGAACTCCAAATTTTGAAATGGGTTAGCAGGTCAATTTTGGTAATGACAAAAGTGACAGATTCCACAAGGGCCCCGTTGTCGCCTCTTACAATAGCAAACCGTGGGTACAACAGGCCAATTCTATAAGTCCAAACTTGAAAAATAAATAACAGATAAATAACAGCAGATCAATACGAGAATATTCATTTTCTAAAATGTTCAAACATATTTTTAATGAGTGGAAATATTTTCAGTACACATGTATAACAAACAATAAAATAATTAATGAAGCTACCGCAACCCCGTAATTCGAATCTAATATCGATAAACTAGGACAAATCACGGACAAAAAGATTAACTACGCGTGCTATCAAACCAATGATAATAAGACCAGGTGTACGGGAAGGGTAATTGTTTTATGTTTCATCGCCGTTACCCGCCATGTAGAAGAAACGACAGGGCACATCAATAAGAGTGATAACAAAGGGAGTAGCATGATAAATGTGTGGTACCTAAGTAAATGCGCACAAGAACCACACTTTCCCTTGTTGTCTCTGCATCCTGAAAATCATTCAATCAAAATTGAAAATAAGACGGTACCACAGGTAATGGGACCATTCTAGGAGCTATATAGACATGATAGAAGGGTGCTAGTACGACGGTCATAATATTATAACAATCGGTGGTCAGAAGTTCTAAGAGGGACACGTTTACTGTTGAAACAAACAAGTGAAATACAATGGTGAGTTTATTCGTACAGTTCACGCTCGGATCAGACACAATGGTAAGTTTGTACGTACAGGTCACGCTCGGATCAGATACGGTGGTAAGTTTGTACGTACAGTTCACACTCGGATCAGATACAGTGGTAAGTTTGTACGTACAGGACATGCCCCGGATCATCTGTTTGTACGTACAGGTCACGCTCGGATCAAAGACAATGGTGAGTTTGTACGTACAGGTCACGCTCGGATCAGATACA
>NW_018405213.1:0-160 GCF_002113885.1 Mizuhopecten yessoensis
ATGTGTTTTTATTTTGTTCGCAATTTCTATGATTTGATGAAAAATTCAATTGTGTTACAATTGTGTTGAATATCTTTTTTTATTGCTACGTTTATAAAAGGAGTATGCTAACTGCGTTGATGAGTTAAGCGAAACAGCGATTTTAACCATGATATTCCAT
>NW_018405213.1:969-1277 GCF_002113885.1 Mizuhopecten yessoensis
CCGTGACATTGGCTGTTTTATTCAAGAAGACACCACTGTAAATTTCCATTACACAATCTCGTGATAATATGTTTAGATTGCTGCCATAGCGTCACTTTCTTCATAGCAATGGTGATGTTAAGTCACTCATTCTGAAGATGCACGGTTAGTCTATCTGTGTAAAACTCAATATGAAGTAACCACGTAGTCTATTGGTTAAATATACACCAATTCTGGGGATATACGGCTAGTCTATTAGTGTAAAACTTTATATGAAGGCACTTCGAAGATATTGCGTAACTGGACACTAATTCTGAGGATATACGGCT
>NW_018405213.1:1659-6574 GCF_002113885.1 Mizuhopecten yessoensis
CATTTTATTACTTGTCTGTGCCCCGTAACCAATGTCCTGCTATAAGTGTCAACAGCCCCGATACCCTGTGAATCACCTGACATATTTTTCACTGCTTGGTGTTGAGTTGGCTATAATATTAAAGAGAGAATATGTCTACGAAATGTCTATTAATATAAACTTCTGTATCTGTACATTTAGTTTTTCTTGTCAATTTACACTAAAGTAAAATTTAATCATAGCGAATATTTCAAGGTATTTCTTGTTTGGTCTATTGAAGTTCCGGTCGTCAGGAACGCAAATAAAGTGAGAATATCAATATGCAATTATCCTTTTAATTTTGATTGGTAGACGGGCCATATTAAAAGCATTGAAACCTAGCAAAACATTTGTTACTGAAAAATATAATCCGCTAAACACACCAGTTTCTATTTGCGTTGAGTGTCGAAAAAAATGTTTAAACAAAATTGTATAAATACTGCTTTCTTGTTAATTTTAAATAGCTGTTAAAGGATCACATTATATTTAAAATTAAAAAAAAAAAACGAATCGTCTACCAACGATCATTTAGATGCGTCGCTTTACCCTGCAATATCATTTTACACAATTACATCTAAAAAAAGGGCGATTTAGTATCGTATCAGGGAGACATTATATACTAGTTGTTTTTCAGATATAGAATAGGATTATCATCTTACTATTATATGTAATAGGTACCATGCTTTATAATTGAAATACATAAAACTGTTTTTATCGGTGTAAACCATCTACGAGTATCTCTTTTGCAATAGTTTTGTGTGGACATCATAAAATACTTTTTAAGTTAGGTAAATGTTTTAAGTAAGGTAAATTTATTTTTGAAGCTAATAGAAGAAGGAGTTTAGTGTAAATACTGATTCTTGTTTAACTATTTATGATCATGTATAGTGTGCTTATATGTATCATTCGTGAATGATTCAAAAGTCATAATTATATTCAGTATTAGGGTTACTGCTATGATTTTGTTGTTGTAGTTGTTTGTGATGATGATGATGATGATGATGATGATATGATGATGATGATGGTGATGATGATGATGATGATGATGATGATGTCGATGATATCGATAATGATGATGATGACAAATATTAACTCTAGGATGTGATAGTAGCTAGCGGGGACCGATAGGGGACATGCATTGCTTTAGCAATACTCAGTATGCTTGTTTAACTAGTTATAGACATGTAAAGTCTGCTGACATATATAATTCGTGAATGATTCAAAAGACATTATTGTATTCAGTTTTAGGGTTACTGCTATACTTTTGTTGTTGTTGTTTGTGATGATGATGATGATGATAATTGATGATGACAAATAGTAACTCTAGGACGTGCTTTCTGTACTTGTATTACTAGCAATGTATATCATCGTATGTATTTATTGTGCCATTTTTGTATCATACATTCTGTATATTTAACCAATAAGCTGTTAAGCATACCGAATAAACTAAACTTAAAACACGAAAACGTTATCTAGATGTAGGCAATCAAAGTGACCGTTCGACACTGGCGATAATTTTTGCTGTGTGAGGGTGTGTGTGCTGTGTGGGTGTAAAATATCATCAGTTGCAATATATGTTGTGCCTATTCCCCTGTCCAAAATGGTTTGACAATACAATGTGTTTAAACTGGAATCTTTGACAGGGACATATACATGAAACAGAGATAGAATAGCGGATACACTAAATCAGCCCTCCATATATTACTGGGCATAATGAAATAGATANGATATAACATGACATGTCCACAACTAAACGTCTAAAAATTTACTAAATAGTTTATTTTTTTATTTTGAGTTAGATGTAGTATTAGAGCACGTGGACGTTGAATACGTATACTTTTATTCAAATTTGATTTTATCACATTTGCAAAACCATCCTGCGAAAAGTGAAAACACATACAATTCGTGAAGACAAGTGGCTTATGTGGTTTAGGTGATTGGTTGATTTGTTATCAGGGTTTAATATCCTATCAACAGTTAAGGTAATTTAAAGATGGGTCTCGTTGTGTCTGTTGTGTGTGCGTGCATGTGAGTACATGCATGAGTGCTGGAGGCAATGTATTTTGGTTGGTTTGCCTCCCGGTGATAACACGGATCTTATGCTGACTTTATAGTCCTATCTCACTGAAAGTCCATGCCAAAGGCACATAACACAGCATCCCGCCCGGTTCCCTAAATGCTGAACGTTTCGCAGGGAATAACAACGATCATTTTCAAGGGCCTTTTATGTCCCGGCTTGGGGATAGAACATATTGCCTTCGCCTGGACGAACGTTCAATACTAAAGCAAAACAATAAGGGTTAACCAAGTAAGACGCTTGGCAATAAAAGTTACTAAAAGTAAAGAGAAATATAATAAATATCTCAAATATTGAAATGGGTGTAGCAGATAAATTAAGGTCGTTTTCGTGTCCCAAAGAAGAGGGCACAAAAGCAAATCCCCAATTATGCAGGGGTTCCCACATTAGCGGCCTCTTACGATACATGCAGTAGGTTCAGGCGAAGGCAATAGGTTCAGGTGAATTCCTCTATCGATCCCCGACCTTTGGGTGTGGTTTAGGGCTTAAATAGCTTGTTCTATGGCTGCTTAGCGAAAAAGAAGGCAAAATTTCACAAAATTGACAGAATCTTTGAATTGCACTAGTTCATGAACATTTCATTTCATGCCATGGCAATCTTATTTGAAAACAAGTTTTAAAAATACTCTCTCAAAAAATGATGCTTATACTCTTTGTAGATTTAGAACCAGAAATAATAACTCACCTGTAGAAGCCGGAATTAGGAGTAATATACCAAGACATGAACGTATTTGTCAATTGTGTAATGTAAGAGATATCGGAGATGAATTCCATTATATATTTGAATGTCCGTCATAAGATAATGAAAGGAAAATTATTCTATCCTCTATGTTAATTAGACGTCATAGTGTATTAACGCTTAAGATTATAATGTCATCTAAAAGAAAAGCATTCCTAAACAAATTTTGTGCTTTTATCAAAAACAATATTTCTGTCTGTTCCCCTGCATGAAAGTATTTATTATATGTAACTTCAGTACATCTCCGTTTCTATTATACTGTATCCCTCTATATAACTACGCATGCTAATTACTGTACATGAAATCTTTGTATTTATATATCTCAGTATACCATTGTAATGCAAAGGTGTTGAGACAAATGAAAAAAAGTTTTGAAAGTCATCATATATAACGCGACAAGTTATGGCCACCAGCCCAGTCGTATACTTGCTAACTGGATTACCTCTTAGCTGTTGTTGTGGGGAACACAGTAGGCCCATGGGAGGGGGTAGGAGTTGGGGTTGTATTTTCTAAATTAATCATATACAGGCATTACAAAGAAATCGACATCAGACTAACTCATTTTTTTCCTCCGTTTTCCTAAAAGACGGCAACTAGGGATTAGCAAACTCAAATTAATCACACATTTCTTGCAATGTTTGCATAACATTTCGGCTCAGTAAAGTATAACGTCAGTGAAGGCAAATTCGTCACATTAGTAAGGGTTTCTGTTAATAATTCGACCAAATAGGCATGTATCAAAATGCCGACGAGCACCAAAAGAAGTTCGACTGAAATGCCTATAAATATACATTGTTGTAAACACGCCTGAATGACGTCACGCAGCAACATTTGTGACGTCATCAGGCCTTCCGTGGTTTTGTTCAAAGGTGCAGGCCGTTTCGCCACCTTCAAACATTTAACTAATTTACAAGTAATCTAAGTGTTTAAATGTAAAGTTGTGTATATAGAGGTTACACAACGAGTGGTTGTTGAATATGGTATTTATTTCACTCGAGTTAGTTAATTTTCAAAAGTTACAAAAGACACGAGTTTTAGCGAGTGTCTTTCTGTAACTTTTGAAAGTTAACTAACGAGAGTGAAATAAATACCATACTCAACAATCACGAGTCGTGTGATCTGTTTCTACCAAAATCTCAGTCGGAAACAGTTGGAGTATTTTTTGTTGACAAGGTTGGCGTAGTGATATGACCCATATGTATATGACCCATATGTAAAAAGTCACTCATTAATATTCAAAAATGCCTTTATGTTTTACAAATTTAATAATTTTCAAAATTAATGTTTCGGCAACAACTTCGTAATAAAGCAAATATATGAAAGACTTCGAATATTGAGAGTGTGCAATATTGCATTAAGTAATATAAATCAACCACGGACTAACACTAAACATATCCTTCTGAAGCTGTGTGCCAAAAAAACTAGATCAGGAAAATTAACTGTATAAAGAGGTAAATCCAATTTAAGAAACGGGCGTAACGTTAGGTACAGTACAGGCTGACTAAGACCTTCTGCCACAGTGGGAGAAGAACTGGAAAATGTCATTCTATCCTGACAAGTGTAATGGCATGTCAATCACTAGAAATAAGTCCCCTGTCAAATTTCAGTACTCTTTAAATAGTCATCCGCTCCAACACGTAGATGATGTCAATTATTTAAGCCTTTACATCCAATCAAACCTAAAATGGGAGACTCATAAATAAAGTGTGTGCCAGGGCTAATTCCACCCTAAGCTTCTAAATATATGCATGCACTGTATGGGACCGGAATATGTCCAGTACGTGTTGGTGACATGCTGAGCAAGCTCGGCTGGCCCTCTCTAGATAAAACGACGTAGGGATATGCGCCTTTGTACTTTCCCGCGACCCTTGGCTCTCCAGCCCGATGCTCTACCGCTAAACTAAAGGGAAATTCACTACAGCTGACACTTGTAAGGCAACCTAAGTAATCCACATCTTTTACATATCTACGAATCTGAAAAATTGACTGCCTTCAAATCCGCTATTGCAAAACTACCATATTAACTATCATTTTACTTAGTTTTATCACATAATGTACTGTGTTATCCAGTGGAATACCCA
>NW_018405213.1:6616-6759 GCF_002113885.1 Mizuhopecten yessoensis
CATCACTGTATTATTCAGTTTTTAGAACTTGATGTCATATTATATATCGCAGAAAATGTTTTTTAAAGTTCATTCGTCTTATGCTATTTATGGATAGCATAACACAACATGAACAATTCTGTTTCACCTACACAACCTCGAAA
>NW_018405214.1:0-160 GCF_002113885.1 Mizuhopecten yessoensis
AACACTTGGTAACAAAATCTACAGTAGGTACCACAATCAACACTATGTATCACAATCATCTCTAGGTATTTCCATCAACACTAGGTACCACAATCAACGCTAGGTACCGCAATCGACACTAGGTACCACAAACAACAGAAGGTACTACACTCAACACCAG
>NW_018405214.1:5886-12443 GCF_002113885.1 Mizuhopecten yessoensis
AAGATACCACAATCAACACTAGGTATCACAATCAACACTAGGTACTACACTCAACACTAGGTTCCACAAGCAACACAAGGTACCACAATTAACACTTGGTAACAAAATCTACACTAGGTACCACAATCAACACTAAGTACCACAATCAACACTAGGTACCACAATCAACACTAGGTACCGCAATCAACACCAGTTACCACAATCAACACTAGGTACCACAATCAACACTAGGTACCACGATCAACACCAGAACCACAATCAACACTAGGTACCACAATCAACACTAGGTACCGCAATCAACACAAGGTACCACAATCAACACTAAGGACCAAAATCAACTCTAGGTATCACAATCAACACTAGGTACCAGAATCAACATAAGGTACCACAATCAACACTAAGGACCAAAATCAACTCTAGGTATCACAATCAACGCTAGGTACCACAATCAACACTAGGTACCATAATCAACACTATGTATCACAATAAACACTAGGTATCACAATCAACACTAGGTATTGCATTTAACACTAGGTACAATAAGGTATCACAATCAACATTAGGTACCACAATCAACACTAGGTACCAAAATCAACACTAAGTCCCACAATCAACACTAGGTACCACAATCAACACCAGAACCAAAATCAACACTAGGTACCACAATTAACACTAGGTACCGCAATCAACACAAGGTACCACATTCAACACTTAGGACCAAAATCAACATAGGTATCACAATCAACACTAGGTACTACAATCAACACTAGGTACCACAATTAACACTAGGTACCACAATTAACACTAGGTACCGCAATCAACACAAGGTACCACAATCAACACTAAAGACCAAAATCAACTCTAGGTATCACAATCAACACAATGTACCAAAATCAACACTAGGAAACACAATCAACACTAAGTACCACACTCAATACTAGGTATCACAATGAACACTAGGTATCACAATAAACACTAGGTACCACAATCAACACTATGTACCACAATCAACACTAGGTATCACAATCAACACTTGGTACCACAATCAACACTAGGTACCACAATCAACACTAGGTACTACACACAACACTGGGTACAACTAGGTGTCATAATTAATACTAGGTACCATAATCAACACTAGGTACCGCTATCAACACTAGGTATCACAATTAACACCAGGTACCGCAATTAACACTAGGTCCCACAATCAACACTAGGTACCACAATCAACACTAGGTACCACAATCAACACTTGGTACCACAATCAACACTAGGTACTACACACAACACTGGGTACAACTAGGTGTCATAATTAATACTAGGTACCATAATCAACACTAGGTACCGCTATCAACACTAGGTATCACAATTAACACCAGGTACCGCAATTAACACTAGGTACCACAATCAACACTAGGTACCACAATCAACACTAGGTACACTAGGTACCACAATCAACACTAGGTGCCACAATCAACACTAGGTACCACACTCAGCATTAAGTACTAGAGCAAATGTGTATAATACAGCGATCCTACCCAAAATGGCCCCAACATCGAACATCTGCTGAAATAAGTATTTTTTATTTTTTTTCTTGATCTTTAAAACTGTTTGAAAGAAATTTCCCTTAAAGCTGATTCTTACTTTTTTTATAATACGTGGTTTAATTATACAAGTCTTTTGAAGATTTAGCGTAATTTAGGTGCTCTGTTCAAAGGGAGCACAGAGTTAAAAGCCACAACAAAAACAAAAAACAATCAAACTTTAAAATGTCTTCTCTTTTTGTTTTACCTGAAACGCATCTAGATTTTGCAAACAAACAAAAACAGTACATATTTACCATACTTTGTGTTTCAGGTGTGAAAAGAGACATTAAGATCATGACTTTCGAACAAGAAGCGGTCTTTGATATTCCACAAGAGGCAATATCTAAACACAACACAATGGTGGACCTTCTTAGTACAGAATTAAGGAAAAATGAATTAGAGCGACTTACAAATAGATTCAGTCGAGATCCAGTAGTCCAAGCCGACATTCATAGAATTCGTAATATTTTTGAACTGTTCGACCAGCTTATGAGATATACTGTTATAGATTATGGACGATATGACAGACTCGTTTCTGTACTCAGGAATATAAACCCCAAGGTGTGTAAGTTAGTGGAGAGCCGTGGACAGGAAATTTGGAACATCATACATAAAGGTAAGGTATATATCGAAGGTTTATATATATATGATACTACTGGTTTTCGGTATGAATTAGTAGCATAGAACAGAATTTATATATAAAATTGAAGTTATCAAGATTATATTTATAACTCTTCAATCCTTTATGAACTTTTATATAACCACGTGTAAGCAAACGTTTGTAAACACTGTGATATATTATGTGGTGGTGTGCTTACGTTATCGCATATTGTGTCCTTGTGTAGTGTTGGGTGTTGACGGTGAGATATTTTGTTTTCGTTAAGTGCTTTTGTCCTTGTATGTGGACATTGTCGTTTTGGGGGAACCTTACAGTACCTTTATTGTACACGTTATACTTTTTACAGGACCACGTTGATAAGAATGTCAAAGAGCTTTGGCGGATGACTGCCCATAAAGGGAAAAAACAAATAATGAGTAAATTATTTCTGGTAACGAAAATGCATGGATTAGATACATAACCAATTGAAAAATATTTTTTGAAGAAAAAACGTTCGATTTATTGCGTCAGGAAAAAAGGCTAAGCAAAAACAAATGAGCTGTTATGATTGCAAATATATTACCGAAAATGTCTTAATATTATTATTACTTATTTTTTTATTTTTGTCTTCACAGATACATCATGTACAATATCATATGAATATATATATACATCATGTAAACATATCCTCTCACAGGAGTCACATCCTTGATTTTGTTTTCCTTGCTTGGGATGAGTTCTGGAGTTTAGTATCTGAGAAGGTTTTTTTAACCAATCATTACTTATAACTAAACATCACATAATGTATACATTTACATCACACCACAAAGACAAAATATTACAAGGCTATATATATATCCATACATATATTGACTTAATAATAATTTCTATCGACATTGTTAATTAAGTGAACTTCAATTGAACTAAGTATAAAAATTGTATAGATACATATTGTATATTAGCCAGCTATTTTTTTAATATCAGGATATGAAATGTGTATAAACATGTATCCATAGTATACAAGTAAAACCCTTTAAAATAAACTTGTTTTTATTGTAACACTTCTTCACCCTTTATATATGTTTTCAATTGCATTACATGTATAAACATATATGGATATATATAGTCATATAATCTATAAATCAATCTGCTATACAAATGTAGGGGGAAGCTTTACTACATAAACAAGTAAGAATTCTTATTTTAGAATAGTTACATCTTTATGTCATATGGATAGGTTGTAATTTATTAATGTTTTTTATGTAAATACATTTTCCCACTCTTCCCATATTTGAAAACATTTAATTTGTTTACATGTATTTATGTGAACAACGTTTTCGATTGTATATCTTTGTGCAATAAATTCTTTTAACCGGTTGAAGTTAACTCTGTCTTGTCTTTATGATGCACACAAAATAAAGTATTTTATAAGTAAAATAAAGAAGTTGGGAGGTTGTGATGTGACAATGTTAGTTGTTGTCCAAACAATATCATTTTCAAATAAAAAACTACTGTTTTATTTGTTTTTTGTTTTATCGATTCTTCTAGTTTGGTCCAAATGACCTGAGCTTCATTACATTCCCAAAACATATGTTTTAAATCTTCTACATTATTTTTGCATAGGTTACACTTGTCATTATTTGTTATGCCAATCTTTTTCAAATATTTATTTACTGGTAGAATTTGATTTTAAATTTTATACAGGAACCATTGTAGTTTTGTATATTGGTAGTCTTAAAGGGTAGTAAATGAATTGTATTCCTTTCAAATATTGGAAAATAGGATTTGTTTTGCATTTAATTTCTGATGCATTGACTATGTTTTTGTGGTTTTGCTCTGTACGTGTATAATAAAAATCTGCACTGCCCTTTTTACTTTTAAATATAATTTGAGTTTGAAAAGGTAAATAAGGTCTAACAGTAGTAGTGTTACTCAGATATATCTTACATTTTTAATCACAGATTTAATGGATGTACAGAGACTCTGGTAACTTCAGAAATGATTCGATGTTACAGAAAACTTGTCTTTGAATTCTTCAAAATTTAGAAATGTTCCATCTCCTTTCATTATGTCCACTTCTGTATTTACACCTTTCTTATGCCAGTCTTCAAAATAAATGTATTAATTCCCTATCCAAAAATTAAAATTGTACCATAAGAGTGTCAGTTTTGGTTCCTAATTTATTTAGCTTTGACACTTTTATCCATGTATTTAGGACTTCTTTCCAAAATAAATTTGTTATATTTAAGTTTTCAAAAAAAACCTTTACCTCTCACAGTCTTATTATTGATAGGCAGTTTCATGCTGACTTCTAACTTGTTCCTGATGATGATATTTTGACATTTTGATACGAGGATTTAAAGGATTCATAATAGTATCATGATTTTCAACTTTGCAGGCAAACACCGGACTCCTGATACAGCTTTACCATCGACATTATGGTAAGTCAATAACCAAGACGAAGAAGAATGGTAAAAATAATTACACTCTTTTATTTATCCTAGAATGCAGTAAAGCTACTTAAGGAATTTTAACCATTTATTATAGTTATTACCCTATTGGGGTCCTCCGTAAAAGCGTCTTTCATTTCAGTAATAATTACTGTAACTTTAGTATGCATAAACAAACCTACAATCATCTTTGTAGCCCAAAAACAAAAGATTCAAATACCCCTACCTCCCTACCGTGACGTAACCCTTATCTCGACGACAGAGCCACGGAGTGATCTCCCTTCCTCTTCCTTTTATGGCGCCTGCTGCCTGCTAGTCCATGATATGCTGGGTTGCAGCTGACTATGCCACACATGATGGCCTGCTTGCCCCTCAAACAGTTAAGCTGGAATCGAGAGAACTTGCAGCCTGGCCCGATACATCGGTGGACCAGTTGTTGTTCGACTCCATAGAACACCACAAGATGGAGAGACGACTGCTGCGTCTCTACATCCATATTCTGTCTTCTATAGACTACCTGACTGTTTGTCTATATATGGTATCCGACTTGCCTGGTGGTCGGATTACCGAGACAGAGCAGGCCGACATCCAGGACAGAGTGACATCTGCCCTGAACGGGGAATTTGGAGCGCTGGCAGCTTAACATGTGTCATTGCTCGTCAATGTCTTGTTGGCTAGGCGGTTTTCAGGTTTGTAAAAAAACGCCCAGTCGATGAACCTTACCGCTCCCGCTTGTTGACTGCCTAATTATCGGGGTCCACTCTTTTTCGTAGGGGCCCTTCCCTATGTTCAGAAGTATTTGAAGGAGGACTCGGTCGCCACTGCACTTCTGGTGAAAATGATTCAGGTTGAGAAGGCCAGTACCTCACAGGGGTTAGCGCCTCCTAAGAAGAAGGATAAACCTGCGGCTTCGCAGTCTTCTGCGCAGCCCAAGTATAAGCCTCCCTTCAAGGGCAAGAAAGGAAAGAAAGGAGGGTTAGAACACTCCTGGGGGTAAGAAGAAGGGTTCCTGACTCTCCATTTCCCTCCTTGGTCGTGTTAGACGATGAGCTTGGCCGGGGGGACTGCAGTCTTCTCCACTCAAGCTTATGTCCCTCTCCCGAAGGATTAGGATTCGAGTCAGCAGACGGTTCTCTTTCCGCTTTCCTTCCAGAGTGGAAGGAAATTACGGAAGACGCATGGGCCTTGTCTGTGGTCAAGGAGGGGTTAGGCATTCCACTAGTGCGGGATCTGCCCTTAGCGTCAGAGCCAATATTTTTTCCTCCACCGGGGGATCCGAAAAAGGCTCTGGCGCTCCAGGAGGAAGTAAGGACCATGCTTACCAAGGGCGCGGTCGATGAGGTCCCGGGTTCTACTCCAGAATGTTTCTGGTTCGGAAGAAGTCCGGGGCATGGTGTCCCATTATAGATCTAAGTGCCTTCAACAAGCACGTAGATTCTCCTCACTTCAAGATGGAGACTCCTCGGGGTATTATCGTCTCCGTGAGAGAGGGAATGTAGGCGACTTCAGTAGATCTGAAGGACGTCTACTTCCACATCCCCATCAAAAAGTCGGCACGGAAGTACCTCCGTTTTACGTGCAACGGAAAGATTTACGTGCAACGGAAAGGTCATGCCATGCCGTTCGGGCTCACGACTGCTCCTTTGGTTTTCACCAAGCTGCTGCAGGTGGTCGTGGGATTCCTGCACTCTCGAGGAATAGATGTTCACATCTATTTCGACGATTCCCTCATGCTCCACCTAGTGAGAGAGTCTCTGGTGCAGGACACCCGGTTGGTTCTGAGAGTCTCATTCAAGGTAGGCTTCATTCCTTCCAGAGAAAAGTCGGAGGTTTCCCCATCTCAGGATTTTGTTTTTCTGGGGAACCGTTTCAATACGGTTCAGGGCATCGCCCTTCCACCGATGGAGAAGTTCGAGAAGGCCA
>NW_018405214.1:12833-18412 GCF_002113885.1 Mizuhopecten yessoensis
GGGGGGGGTCGTCTGTTCTTGCCCATTAAGCAGGGTCAGCTGGATATCTCCTCTCAGTCAGTGTCTAGATGGATCTGTCAGGTCAGCAAGTACGGTTACGACCACTCAGATGTTCAGGTTCGGGCATTGTATAAGGTGCGAGCTCATGATATCAGGGCCCTTGCTGCGTCATGGGCCCTCCTCAATGGGTCCTCCTTTCATGAGGTCAGGAGATCATATCCGCGGCTTTCTGGAGCGGACAGACTACCTTTACGGATTTTTATCTCCGGTTCTTAGCTTCTCATTCCGATGGATTGTATTCCCTTGGACCGGTGGTGGTTGCACAGGGTGTGGCTGTTACTCCACAGTTACTCAGTGATATTTAAATAGTATGCTACCAGGCACCATGGTGGTACACCTGCTCGTTTCACGGGGAGGTGTTCCATTTTTTAATTACTTTCGGGGCTTAATATTAATAGGGGGGGTTCCTTGAATCTTTTCCCTACCTTGAGCATGTCTCGAGTTTGTTCCGTCAGCCTGGTCTGACTGGATTCGAAGCATCCACTACGGTAAGACGATTTCGCATACTAAAGTTATGGTAATTATTACTGAAATGAAATTAAGGTATTTGAAGTAAAACCAATTTTCATGATGTAATACTAACCATTACTTTATGGAGTCCCACCCTGTATTCATCCCCTTGCCTCCTCATCCCGGCTGCCTTTAGACTCCATAAAAGTGGTTTGAGGAAGGGAGATCACTCCGTGGCTCTGTCGTCGAGATATGGGTTACGTCACGGTAGGGAGGTTGGGATATTTGTTTTTTGTTTTGTTTTTGGGCTACAAAGATGGGTGTAGGTATTGTTTATGCATAGTTAAGTTATGGTAAGTATAACATCATGAAAATTGGTTTTTCTTCAAAAACCTCAATTCAACCGACAACAAGCATCGCCAGACAATATCTTTAAAAATACCGAATAAAGTAAGCGACATTAGAAGATATGTTGTTAAAATGACTATAATACACCTTCATACCAAATTTCAATTAGATATTTGATAAAATGACCGAGTTATGATGAATTGATTTTTACGATCGCGGCGTGACACATGTGTGTGAATAGAACAATATCTCTAAAATTATATGGATTTTGGAAAAAGGAGTTAATGGCATAGTAGAAAATGCAAAAATAAATATGTCCGTGTGTTCGTTTTTGTGTTATGATCGGTCAAAGATACCAATTTAACACAACATGTGATTTTAGGTGATTTTTGGGGTTTGACCATTTGCAGAACAAATTCATGCAATTTCTTCCAAGTGTGTTATCAGATATGTATGAATGTTTGTAAAATTGATGAAAATATTATTTATTTTAAAATTATGTAAGTACAATTTCTTAATCTTATTCTTTTAACTCAGAAAGCCGATTTTAGTTACCGCTACCCCCTATTATTGATGATTTTTTTATCTCATTTTTAAACATTTTTTGCAGATTAAACGCTTGACATAAAAAGTTCTGCTATTAAACTATTTCTAATATTTAATGAATTAAAAGAAAAAGCGTTTCTCTTTCTCAAACATCCACAAAAATTGGGGTCCGTGTGCTTCTTTTTTTTCCCCATTATTTTTTTTTACACTTTTCGGGGTCAAAAATCAAAAGTGCTTCAGTTACACTAAATATTTAAAAAAAATTTAACAATAATGTATAATTTTCCAGTTTGTTGCATATAATTTTTATCATATTAAACATTATAAAGTTGTACAGCAAAATTGAACCTGCTACAATTAGATATGGCGACACAATGACAATTTAAGTGATCAATCTAGTGTAAAAAAAGGTGATTTTTTTGCCTTTTTTGAAGCGCAAGAAATACACATTCATACACATTTTCAAAATGGCCGCCGAATTGGTAATTGTTTTAAATTCTTGTGAAAAAAGTTCTACAAACAACAGGCATCTAGTTTTTTGACATATTTTTCAGATGCGTGTTTGCTAATATAACAAAAACCCGTTACACCAGATCAAAACGAGACTTGAACGTGATTGAAACCTTAGAAAAGTACATCCTTAAGCTATACGCCGTGTCACATATGTGTACGTAGGGTAGGACTTCGCATAGGTGAACACAGTTAGACCGGATTATATTTTAGAACTCTCAGCCACACTCTTGAAACGAGCATGTTACCATACCCTACGGACGTGGACGTGGTTCTGCTCAGGGTCTGTAATATGTTCGTGTGACTGATCGATTTAATGTTGGTGTTTAAAATAAAATCTAAGTACATATAATTTTATATGAAGACTACACCTGATTTTAATGGTTATTGTTGTAAAGGTACAGCTAAAAAATAAAATCGTTATACACTTCTTATAAAATAACTGGTACACAGGTGTAAATATCGGTAAAATCGGGCAACATATATAACAGATAATATGAACAGATAAAACATGAATTTCATATAATCAAATACATTTTTCTTTGTTCAAACTCGGAAAAAGTCAAATGTCAATAAATTTCACATATTGAATCCCGTCCTAAGGGCACACAAGTTTTGTGAAAGCGTTAAAAAGTTCTTCAATTAGCGTAACTGTCATCAGGTAAATAAGATTACAATTTTGGTTGGTTAACAGGACCGTGCGTTTCGGTGCGATTCGCGCGAACACGTTTTCGCGTCCCTGGGTTTTTGGCGATTGCTTCGGTTGTAGGTATCGTTAACATGTTCAAAAGACTGTTTTCTTCCACACTTGTCAACTTTGCGCGCTTTATCAAACGCTGACGATTCCCGCCACACAACTGTGCTTAATTTGAAATGTTGCGCGTGCGCGGCCAATTCATAGTATCCGGTACCATGCAACGATCTACGAACGTCCGAGTACTGCGATTGTTGAATGGTATCCATATTTTTAATTCTCAAAGCAGCAAATGCCTGTTACTTTATGTGATGGTCCCATATAGAATTGATCCATTTTCAATATCGTATGTTTCAATTTCAAAGAGGCGTAACTTTACTTGACGAAAACGTCTTTGTTTTTTTCAAATTAATGACCATGTCCCTATGCAAGGCTACAGAAGTAAAAATCGTATAAAGGAAAAAGGTTTATAAAGATCTTCAAGATTTATGATACTTAAAAGGGGAAGCTAGTTTGATCTATTAGGTCTAGATTAATTACCTGTATTTCTGTCAATGAACCGCTTACGCTGAAAATGCTGTTGCGTAAAGAGTCCTTGTACTTCCCCTTTGTTTGACTATAGATTCCATTTCCTTTCTAGGCCTGGGGCCTGTAACAAGACGTCCCCTTATGGCTTATGGTAACCTTTACGTTACCTTTTTACGCTAAGGTGTAACAAGAAGCAATATTAGATGTTCCTTTAAGGGAATAACGGTACATTTTACGGGTAGCGGTACCCCATCCCCTTATCTGCAACTAAACACCGCCTTAAGGTGATCTTAAATAAATGAGTAACTCGAAGCTCTCTTACATCGTACGGGAATGCAAAGATCACCTTAGGCATTTTCAAGGGGTCCTGTAACTAGAAACACTCTTTATTTGTGTCCCTTAGCTAAAGGACCTCGTATGCTCCCCTTAACCACCAATTCAGTCTAAAATGGCGGTCCTGATACTTCTAAACCACGATCAGGATGTTCCAAAGCGTTTGTTCCGTGACAGAACCAATCCGCAGTTGTTTCAGATTACCGTTTAGACAGACAAAAATTTTCGGGGTTGTGTGATACTTTCGAAAATGACCTCAACAGATTCACACGACGAAGTATGGCTCTTCCAGTGTCTCTGCAAGTGATGATTGCATTACGGTTCTATGCTAGCGGAAGTTACATGTCGGTGATTGGGGAAGCACACGGATTTAGCAAAATGGCAGTATCTCGAGCCGTTAGAAACGTTTCTGGTTTGATAACAAGGCAAGCCGAGAGATATATAACTTTTCCAATGAACAGACAGGGGCAACTGTCGGCCAAACAAGATTTTCACAAAATTCGTGGATTTTCACATGTCTTGAGCGCTGTAGACGGCAATTTAATACAAATTAAGACACTATCCACTGACGAGTACGTTCAATGAGTGTGCAAAGCTAACCTCAAATTGCTTAACATTGTTGCAAAATGGCCTGGCTCAACACATGATTCCTCCATATGAGCTAAATTGTGGTTTCTTTGCCGCATTTGAATCCAACGAAATAACTGATCGGTGGTTGTTGGATGACAGTGGTTACGGATTACGACCATGGTTGCTGACACCCAAGTTGAACCCGAAATCCCCTGGGGACAGAAACTGCCTGTCATAAATCTACGCGCTGTGTGATTGAACGCACGTTCGGGTTGAGGAAAATGAGATTCCGCTGTATTTATAGGCGTCTATATCTATCACCAGAGAGGGCAGTTTCCGTTGTGATTGCGACAGCAATTCTGCACAACATATGCATAGAAAAACGCCTCCCCATGCCCGAGATCGACGATGAGTATGATGAAACTGTGGAAGCTGTATATTATCCCGATGACACCCATCAACAGAGTGTTGTCTTGACTTTAACATTTATTCATGAACTTGCATGATAGTTTGTATTCCAGCATGGGGTATGACGTGGGACATCTCTGTCTGAGGTGCGAGAAAGAGCAGATCATTTCAAGAATGATAACAGCTACTTATTGAAACAAATATCTCTATATCTTTTTAATATTTGTAATGATGAAAACTTTATATTACAACAGTTGTGAAGATAGCGACACAACATTGACGGGCTACAAGGGACATGGTAAGTATCGTTTTTAAAATGCGGTTAGTACTAACTAAATATTTTGTTTATCCTGATAAGGTTACAAGTAACGCCCATGTCATAGTCCCAGGTAGTATAACATTCACAGTTTAGTGAGGGTGTTGAGACTTTCTCAAATTTTCCTTATAGCTGACAGAGCAAAATAAATAGCTTTTACATCTTAATGGCCCTGTGCCGCTAACCTTCTTTTTTAGCTAACCTGCCCGAAGAGCAAGTGATCTTATGTCATGGCGCAGTGTTCGTCGTCTGTCCGTCAACTATTCCATTCGTTTTGAACGGCTTTTGGTCTGAATTATCCTTAGGCCAAGGGAACTCAATTCTGTATAAACGCCGGGTGTTGCCCACCTGGGGGCAGAGGGGTGGGGCCGAAAAAGGGAAATAGTGGTAACCTTTGAAATTCTTCTTCTACCACAGGGATCAAGAAAGTTCATCCCGATTTGGTCTGGAGCATCCTTAGGCCAATGGGACTAAATTTTGTTTAAACAGTGGGTTTGGACACCCTGTGGGCAGAGGGGCGGGACCCAATATGGGAAATAGAGGTAAAGCGTTTAAAATCCTTCTTCTACCATAGGGATAAAGGGATTTGTCCTTATTTAGTCTGGAGCATCCTTTGACCAACGGAACTCAATTTTGTATAAACGGTGGGTGTGGCCCCCTGGGGGCATAGGGGTGGGGTTCTTTTTGAAGTTTGTTCTCGCTATACCTCCAGAAGTACTGGATAGATCTTTCTGAAATGTCATATGTACTATCTTTACTTAATACCAATGGTTTTAAACATATCCAGGTGAGCGATACAGGCCCTCTGGGCCTCTT
>NW_018405215.1:0-160 GCF_002113885.1 Mizuhopecten yessoensis
TGGATTGTTACCTAAACAATATGGTGGATGGTTACCTAAACAATATGGTGGATTGTTACCTAAACAATAAGGTGGATTGTTGAGTAAACAATAAGGTGGATGGTTAAGTAAAAAAAATATGGTGGATTGTTACCTAAACAATATGGTGGATTGTTAAGTA
>NW_018405215.1:1092-2457 GCF_002113885.1 Mizuhopecten yessoensis
AACACTTGTACTTTTTAACCCCTTTGTGCTGAAGAGTTCAGATTATATAGGACTTCAGTGAAGCCTCTATCAACCCACTGTGTATATACTATATACATGTTAGTGATATATATGAGATATGAACTACATGTACTCAAACAGGGCTAGCTAACATAGGCCAGTGTTCACACATAACAATTAAAACGACAAATCGTATTTTTACATAGTCGATTCTAAACAGAAATAAAGGGCCTTTCTTCTTTTTAACTGACTTTTAAAGGACTCCTCTTCTTTATAAATGATAATAAGATAGCAGTGACTCTAAGTGGCTCGAGAAGCTTATGTTCAATTAAGAGCACGTGCGCCTTATACATCTGTGTTTCGAGGTCGGTGTTGCACTACAGAAGAGTACAGCCTATTAACATATAAACGATTTATAATTGATAACAAATGAATGTCACTGGGTTAATTGTCATGTCTCAATGACTTTCTTTTCTGAATAGACGGAATACCATGCTGGTACATTGTAAGTAGTTTAGTAAACAATATGATAAGTAGGTAAACAATAGTTAAGGGTGAGTAGTTAGGTAAACAATATGATAGTTAGTTAAGTAAACAATTGTTAAGGGTGAGTAGTTAAGTAAACAATATGATAGTTAGTTTAGTAGACAATAGTTAAGGGTGAGTAGTTAGATAAACAATATGATGGTTGTGTTAGTAAACAATAGTTAAGGGTGATTAGTTAGATAAACAATATGATAGTTAGTAAAGTAAACAATATGATAGTTAGTTTAGTAGACAATAGTGTAGGGTGGGTAATTTAGTTAACTATATGATAGTTAGTTTAGTAGACAATAGTGTAGAGTGGGTAGTTTAGTTAACTACATGATAGTTAGTTAAGTAGAAAATAGTGTAAGGTGGGTAGTTTAGTTAACTATATGATAGTTAGTTTAGTAGGCAATAGTGTAGGGTGGGTAGTTTAGTTAACTATAGGATAGTTAGTTAAGTAGACAATAGTGTAGGGTGGGTAAAATATCTAACAATATGGAAGGTGACTCAGTAAACAATGTATCGGTAGTTAAGTAGTCAATGTGGAAGGTGGTTAAGTAAACAATATGGTGGATTGTTAAGTAATTAATATGGTGTATGGTTAAGTAATTAATATGGTGAATGGTTAAGTAATTAATATGGTAGATTGTTACCTTAACAATATGTTGGATGGTTGAGTAAACAATATTGTGAATTGTTACCTTAACAATATGGTGGATGGTTGAGTAAACAATATGGTGAATTGTTAAGTAAACAATAAGGTGGATAGTTAAGTAAACAATACGATGGATGGTTAAGTAAACAATATGGTGGATTGTTAAGTAAACAATAAGGTGG
>NW_018405216.1:0-160 GCF_002113885.1 Mizuhopecten yessoensis
CTACCTACTACTTATTATACCACCTACTACGTACTGTGTAGAGTAGAGCATACTGTACTCATTCATGTACTCCTACTACTTATTATACCGCCTACTACGTACTGTGTAGGGTACGGCATGTTTCACTGATTCATGTACTACATGTACCTACTACTTATTA
>NW_018405216.1:2061-2764 GCF_002113885.1 Mizuhopecten yessoensis
TCATACTCTACTGATTCATTTACTACCTACTACTTATTATACCACCTACTACGTACTGTGTAGGTGGTATAATAAGCAGAAGGTACATGTAGTACATTAATGAGTGCAGTATGCTGTACTCTACAGTAGGTGGTATAATAAGCAGTAGGTACATGTAGGTATTACATGAATCAGTACAGCATGCGGTACCATTCACAGTACGTAGAAGGTGGTATAAAAAGTAGTAGGTACATGTAGTTCATGAATGAGTGCAGTATGCTGTACTCTACACAGTACGTATTATACCACCTACTACGCACTGTGTAGGGTACAGCATGCTTCACTGATTCATGTTCTACGTACTGTGCAGAGTACAGCATACTGCACTCATTCATGTACTACATGTACCTACTACTTATTATACCACCTTCTACGTACTGTGTATGGTACCGCATGCTGTACTGATTAATGTTCTACCTACTATTTATTAGACCACCTACTACGTACTGTGTAGGGTAAAGCATACTCTTCTGATTAATGTACTACCTACTATTTATTAGACCACCTTCTACGTACTGTGTAGGGTACAGCATACTCTACTGATTCATGTACTACCTACGACTTATTATACCACCTACTACGTACTGTGTAGGGTACAGCATGTTTCACTGATTCATGTACTACATGTACCTACTACTTATTATACCACCTACTACGTACTGTG
>NW_018405216.1:6694-7632 GCF_002113885.1 Mizuhopecten yessoensis
TACTACTTATTATACCACCTACTACGTACTGTGTAGAGTACAGCAGAATGTACTGATTCATATACTACCTACTACTTATTATACCACCTATTACGTACTGTGTAGAGTACAGCATACTGTACTGATTCATGTAATACCTACTTCTTATTATACCACCTACTACGTACTTTGTAGAGTGCATCATACTGTACTAATTCATTTACTACCTACTACTTATTATACCGTCTACTACCTACTGTGTAAAGTACAGCATACTGTACTCATTCATGTACTTCCTACTTCTTATTATACCACCTACTACGTACTGTGTAGAGTACAGAATACTGTACTTATTCATGTACTACCTACTACTTATTATACCACCTACTACGTACTGTGTAGAGTACAGCATGCTTCACTGATTCATGTACTACCTACTACTTATTATACCACCTACTACGTACTGTGTAGGGTACAGCATACTGTACTGATTCATGCAATACCGATTACTTATTATACCACCTACTACGTACTGTGTAGAGTACAGCTTACTGTAATGATTCAATCACTACCAACTGCTTATTATACCACCTACTACGTACTGTGTAGGGTACCGCATGCTGTACTGATTCATGTACTACCTACTACTTATATTATAACACCTACTACGTACTGTTTAGAGTACAGCATACTGTACTGATTCCATTACTACCTACTACGTATTATACCACCTACTACGTACTGTGTAGGGTACAGCATGTTTCACTGATTCATGTACTACATGTACCTACTACTTATTATACCACCTACTACGTACTGTGTAGGGTACCGCATACTGAACTGATTCATGTACTTCATGTACCTACTACTTATTATACCATCTACTACGTACTGTGTAGAGTACAGCATGCTTCACTGATTCATGTTCTACCTACTACTTATTATACCACCTACTACGT
>NW_018405216.1:7736-8375 GCF_002113885.1 Mizuhopecten yessoensis
ACTCTCCTCTACACAGTACGTACTTAATATACCACCTACTACGTACTGGGTAGTACAGCGTGCTTCACTGATTCATGTACTACATATATCTACTACTTATTATACCACCTACTTCGTACTGTGTAGAGTACCGCTTGCTGTACTGATTCATGTACTACCTACTACTTATTATACCACCTACTACGTACTGTGTAGAATACAACGTACTGTACTGATTCATGTTCTACCTACTGCTTATTATACCACCTACTACGTACTATGTAGGGTACCGCGTGCTGTACTGATCCCTGTACTACATGTACCTACTACTTAGTATACCACCTACTACGTACTTTGCATATTACAACATACTGTACTGATTCATGTACTACATGTACCTACTATTTATTATACCACCTACTACGTACTGTGTATAGTACAGCATACTGCACTGATTCATGTATGTACTATATTTACCTACTACTTATTATACCACCAACTAAGTACTGTGTAGAGTACAGCATACTGTACTGATTCATGTACTACCTACTACTTATTATACCACCTACTACGTACTGTGTAGAGTACAGCATACTGTACTCATTCATGTACTAACTTCTACTTATTATACCACCTACTACGTACTGTGTAGAGTACAGC
>NW_018405216.1:8442-8527 GCF_002113885.1 Mizuhopecten yessoensis
ACTACTTATTATACCACCTACTACGTACTATGTAGAGTGAAGAATACTGTACTTATTCATGTACTACCTACTACTTATTATACCA
>NW_018405216.1:8790-9199 GCF_002113885.1 Mizuhopecten yessoensis
GATCTATCTACTACTTATTATACCACCTACTACGTACTGTGTAGGGTATAGCATGTAGTAGGTGGTATAATAAGCAGTAGGTAGTACATGAATCAGTAGAGTATACTATACCCTACACAGTACGTAGTAGTTGGTATAATAAGTAGTAGGGTACCGCATGCTGTATTGATTCATGTTCTACCTACTACTTATTATACCCTCTACTACGTACAGTGTAGAGTACAGCATGCTTCACTGATTCATGTACAACATCTATCTACTACTTATTATACCGCCTACTACGTACTGTGTAGGGTATAGAATACTCTACTGATTCATGTACTACCTACTACTTATTATACCACCTACTACGTACCGTGTAGGATACCGAATGCTGTACTGATTCATGTTCTACCTACTACTTATTATA
>NW_018405216.1:10106-10295 GCF_002113885.1 Mizuhopecten yessoensis
GCATGCTGTACTGATTCATGTACTACTAAATACTTATTATACCACCTACTACGTATACGTACTGTGTAGAGTACAGCGTACTGTACTTATTCATGTACTACCGACTACTTATTATACCGCCTACTACGTACTGAGTAGGGTACGGTATGTTTCACTGATTCATGTACTACATGTACCTACTACTTATTA
>NW_018405216.1:10513-10774 GCF_002113885.1 Mizuhopecten yessoensis
CTGTACTACCTACTACTTATTATAACCACCTACTACGTACTGTGTAGAGTACATCATACTGTAATGATTTAATCACTACCTACTACTTATTATACCACCTACTACGTACTGTGTAGAGTACAGCATGCTTCACTGATTCAATCACTACCTACTACTTATTATACCACCTACTACGTACTGTGTAGGGTACCGCATGCTGTACTGATTGATGTTCTACCTACTACTTATGATACCACCTAATACGTACTGTGTAGGGTACAG
>NW_018405216.1:11698-21436 GCF_002113885.1 Mizuhopecten yessoensis
AGAGTACAGCATGCTGTACTGATTCATGTTCTACCTACTACTTATTATACCAACTACTACGTACTGTGTAGGGTACAGCATACTCTACTGATTCATGTTCTACCTACTACTTATTATACCACCTACTACGTACTGTGTAGAGTACAGCATGCTTCACTGATTCATGTACTACCTATTAGCTATTTCTTATTATACCACCTACTACGTACTGTGTAGAGTACAGCATGCTTCACTGATTCATGTACTACCTATTAGCTATTTCTTATTATACCACCTACTACGTACTGTATAAAGTACAGCATAATGTACTGATTCATGTACTACCTACTACTTATTATACCACCTACTACGTACTGTGGAGGGTACGGCATGCTGTACTGATTCATGTACTACCTACTACTTATTATACTACCTACTACGTACTGTGTAGAGTACAGCATGCTTTACTGATTCATGTACTACCTATTAGCTATTACTTATTATACCACCTACTACGTTCTGTGTAAAGTACAGCATAATGTACTGATTCATATACTACCTACTACTTATTATACCACCTACTACGTACTGTGTAGAGTACAGCATACTGTACTGATTCATGTACTACCTACTACTCAGTATACCACCTACTACGTACTGTGTATACTACAACATACTGTACTGATTCATGTACTACATGTACCTACTACTTATTATACCACCTACTACGTTCTGTGTAGATTACAACATACGGTACTGATTCATGTACTACATGTACCTACTACTTATTATACCACCTACTACGTACTGTGTATAGTACAACATACTGTACTGATTCATGTACTTCATGTACCTACTACTTAGTATACCCCCTACTACGTACTGTGTAGAGTACATCATGTTGTACTGATTCATGTACTACATGTACCTATTACTTATTATACCACCTACTACGTACTGTGTAGGGTACCGCATACTGTACTGATTCATGTATTACCTACTACTTATTATACCATCCACTACGTACTGTGTAGGGTACCGCATGCTTCACTGATTCATGTACTACCTCCTACTTATTATACAACCTACTACGTACTGTGTATAGTACATCATGTTGTACTGATTCATGAACTACATGTACCTATTACTTATTATACCACCTACGACGTACTGTGTAGAGTACAGCATGCTTCACTGCTTCATGTACTACCTACTACTTATTATACCACCTACTACGTATTGTTTAGGGTACCGCATACAGCACTGATTCATGTACTACATTTACGTACTCCTTATTATACCACCTACTACGTACTGTGTAGGGTACCGCATACTGTACTGATTCATGTACTACATGTACCTACTACTTATTATACCACCTACTACGTACTGTGTAGGGTACCGCATACTGTACTGATTCATGTACTATATACTACTTATTAACCACCTACTACGTATTGTGTAGAGTACAGCATACTGTACTGATTCATGTAATACCGATTACTTATTATACCACCAACTACGTACTGTGTAGGGTACAGCATACTGTACTGATTCGTGTACTACATGTACCTACTACTTAGTATACCACCTACTACGTCCTGTGTATAGTACAACATACTGTACTGATTCATGTACTACATATACCTACTTCTTATTATACATGTACCACCTACTAGTACTGTGTAGATTACAGCATACTGTACTGATTCATATACTACCTACTACTTATTATACCACCTACTACGTACTGTGTTGAGTACATCATGCTATACTTATTCATGTACTACATGTACCTACTACTTATTATACCACGTACTACGTACGGTGTAGGGTACCGCATACTGTACTGATTCATGTACTACCTACTACTTATTATACCGCCTACTACGTACTGTGTAGGGTACATCATACTGTACTGATTCATGTACTACCTACTACTTATTATACAACATACTACGTACTGTGTAGGGTACAGCATACTGTACTTATTCATGTACTACCTACTACTTATTATACCACCTACTACGTACTGTGTAGAGTACAGCATACTTCTGTGTATGTCGTGTGGGGCAGGGGATATCGCACTTGCGCACTTGCTTTCACCAAGGCGGCCGCGGTTCGCTTCCCTGGTCGGACGTGAAAAGGTCTGGGGTCACCTGGCCGAACACGTGGGTTTTCTCCGGGTATTTCGGATTCCTCCCACATTAAGACCCCCGCGTGCTAACATCCGAGCCGACAAGAGGGATTAATATAAGTTGTAAAAACTTGTTTCATAATTGTTTTAAAATATACAACTTATTACGTAATATGTAGAGCACAACGTACTGTACTGGTTATGAACATACAGTTGTTTCATATCTGTACAGTCAACAGTCGAACAGTTCCTACACTTGGGGAATATCAAATATTGTCTGTCTATACATAATGTAACTGATTTGATGCCTGTTCAATATAAACCAAATGTTAAGCGACATTATGTTTATGATGTTCTCAACTAATCCGAGTTTGTCAATAAAATTACAAAATACGAAATTGATAAAGTTGATTTGCTGCTGAACGCCGATGCCAACAAATCGGTTTGACAAACAACAGTTAAGAATGTCATGATTTAATAAACAATCTGTTAATGCCCACTAATCATTCCTTACAATTACTGTTAATCTCCTGCTGCGTAATGCTAATTCGAACAAGTTTGCGATGTTACGACACTTTCCATTTATTAAACACCACCGACGCTGGACCATGAACGTGCATGTATTATTTTTTCAACAAACCAATGCTCTTCCAAAATCCTCTCTGGAAATGTAAACAAGCAAGCCGCGGGACTGGTTTCCTTTGTCGAATGAGGGTACTTGTACGTGCCTTTAATTTAGCATTAAACTGCTTTCAGTGGCATTCATAGGCAATAGCGCACTGTATGTTGGATTTGCCTTTGTCCAGTTGGAATTCATATTGCCTATAAATGCTAACTAAGAGCAGTTCAATACTTATTATTTACCATTTTTGAAATCTATTAATCTCATGAAAAATTCAATTCCACTTATTATTATTCAACATTTAGTTCAAATAATGTATGTATCGTGTATGCTTGTTCAATTAATAGAACAGCCATCACCCGGGAGGGGTCAGTGTTATCCAACGTTACACTTATTACGTCATAATAGTGATGGCGTCAACTATTGGTCCATTGCATTCATAGCCTATATGAATGCCAACTGAATTTGGTTGGGTTATAAAGTGGCAATGCCATACAATGGTAAATATAATTGTATGTTTTCTGCTTCAGTAAATCAAACGTTCCTACTTAACATCTAGAACATGTCGAGCTCACGGCTACAATATTCCGCCGAACCTTACACGAAATTCAGACACGAACTGGCGCTCGGAAACATCTCAAATGCTGATTGCATGTGTTGACGAGCGATGTCGAAAGACTGTTTTGTTATTGATTGAAATAAATATCTGGTACAGAGCATGACGTCAGCCATTAATCGCTTATCGTATCCAGATTAAATGGATCAAATGAGACAACTGCTAACAAGTTAAGAAATTATGAAAACACGCAGCTTGTTGTGTAATGAGGACATATATAGGCATGACGTGATAAATGTTAGAGCGCATAAAGGAGTCGCCTAGTTTAAATAATTAGATGATTAGATTATCTAGGTCACCTTGGATATCACATAGGCGTAAGGACACTGAGAGGGCACGAAAAAGCCCTTCATTACACTTTAATTGGTAGATTCTCGGGATTCGAAAATGTTGGAAAATTTATCAACTCCGGCTACAAATGAACTTTTTTGATTATTTGTCCTACATTTTCTCATCCTCGTTATATTTTACAACATATAACACGCGCATGATTTGATTAGTTCACATTATTTTACAGTCACATAGCCGTCCACCTGAGTTTTCTCCGGATAATCCGGCTTCCTCCCACATTAAGACCCCACCCCCGCGCTAACATCCAAGCCAACAAAAAGCAAAATGGGGTTCAGGGGAAGCTACTCTAATGGATAAAAACTTTCTAAGCGGGATGAATCTAAAGGTAGTGATCAATCTTTTATTCTTGATATTTGTCAACGGTATGCCGAAGTCGTACAGTCCATAGTTAAATTGCTGCTGATACCAAGCTATCCTCCGAATGACGATGATAGAAATACACTCCATGACGATATCCACAGATTATGTGACTAAACAAAAGATTGGAACATGAAACTAAATGCAAAAAAATGTAAACACATGTTAGTAGGAAATCATACCAGGGACTCGTCTAACACAAAAAATAGGACAAATGAAGTAACCATTGATAAAGCAATCGACGAAAAGGATTTGCGAGTGGTATTTGACCCTAAACTAGTGTTCATGTAAACGCCTTGGACTGATATTTCGAACACTCACATTTATAATCAAAGACAAGTTTATCCAACTGTTTAAAAGTCTAGTGCGGCCACATTTGTAGTATGCCACTTGAATATGATCTCCAATGTTTAAAAAAGATCAAATTGTCATTGGAAATGTCCAACGCAAGGCAACAAGACGCCTGCCATTCTTATAAGGACAATCCTACAGTGAAATACTTTGTACACTGGGTCTCCTCGGTTTAGAATAAAGATGATTGAGAAGAGATATCGTACAAATCTATAAAATCATCAATAACATTGACATTTTGGACAAACACAAAATTATTAAAATGGCTACATTGGTCAGAACAAGAGGAAACTCAAAAACGTTTTTCAAGAGAAGGATGAGGCTCAACGTAACCAAGAACCTGTACAGTAGTAGGGTCGTGGACGTGTGGAACTCTCTACCAAATATAGTTGTAGAGGCCACCTCCCTGAATAGTTTTAAATCCCGGCTAAACAATCACTGGCGTCATCATCACCAAACATTTGTACCTACATGTTACTCACGACCGGGCACAATTATAGAACAGTATCAAGATGCGTCCGAAGAAGCTGGATCAGCTTACATCAACGCCAACACTACATGAAAACTACATGAAAGAGCGATTAATGTAAGTTGTTTCAAAATTGTTGTAAATTAAATAGTATATAACTGATTACTTCATACTACAAGCCTCTTGTTATCTGCTTATCTATATGTACCTACAGATTCCTACAGACTGCCTACTGTTATCTGACTACCGTACCGTTACTACCCTAAATACAGATATTTCTACAATGTTTCACATTTCATGGAGCTCGCCAACCTCTGGTTTGTCGATGATATATATGGACCGGCAGGAAGGGAAGAATAACCTGACAATGTTGTAGACAACCTAGACAAAACATCCACTAGTCATGGAATGGGGATCAGCCCCGAAATAACGAATAGCAACAAACACATTACTTCAAAAATAAAGTAGCTTGAAACGGTGAAACGGTTCAAATTCCTTGGCGCCACCATAAATGACACAGTTCAAAGTCTGTAATCCCTGGAAGAGCCACCAGATTGCACCAGGTAGAAGGTAGTGTCTTCTCAAAAGTTTGAAATTCAACTAACTCGCGTTGGATAAACATGATAAACCATCCTCACTTGTAATGGAACTTCTATTTCTGTTTAATACCATTAGGTACAGTTTAATATATACTGTTGTCTATTTAATACCCAGTATGTACAGTTTAATATACACTGTCCTCTGTTTAATACACATAATGTATATATACTGTTGTCAGTTTAACACTAGTACACTTCAGTAATACTAAATATATTTCACTCGTGTGGCTAATATTTTGATATTTTTCACCAGTGCGTAGCACGAGTGAAAAACATCAAACTATTAGCCACACGAGTGAAATACATTTTGTATATTTGGTATTACTGAAGACACCATTAACTTTTCTATTTATTGCATTTTTAAAGCATGAAACATGAAAAATGTAATGCATTAAAAAAGGCGGGAATCAGAAGCGTAATTATTAGCGCCATATTCTAATGACGTCACGCTTGACAACAAGGCTGCGCGCCATTTTGAATGGGATACTCAACACAATTCCGACGTTTTCCGCTATTTTTGGTATGATTGCTTATAAACATGTTATTAATTGTATATTTATGTAAATACATAAGTGTGTGCACCAAAGATTTACCATGACAACCACTTATTCTATCGTCGCTTTATATGAATCTGAACAAACAAAAAAACGTTGCCTTTGAATGCAGCGAATAGAAGATACCGAATACCAAAACTTGAAAATATCACTTTCTATATTTGTCACAGTGTGAAAGATATCAGTGTTATCAAGTTGATAGAATCCGTTATTTAACTATAATTTAATCTTGCTTGTAACAAGCATTTCCATTGGCTTAAAAAAATATGTTATCAGGCCATAACGTAAAAAAATGACGTCGCCGTTTGTAACGTCGCTTTTGATTGGCTGATACAGCAGCGCAACGTTTTTTGTGTTATATCTCCATAACATGAAAAATATACTCAAGTTAATCCTTCAGGCAAAAAATGTAATAAAGTTTAATATTTACTGATGCCTGTATAATACCCATTATGTACAGTTTAATATATGCTGTTGTCTGATTAATACTCATTATATACAATTTAATATATACTGTCCTCTGTTTGAAACCCATTCTGTACAGTTTAGTTTAAACTTTACTTTATTATCGGTATAATATTCCAGTAATACAAACATGTTATGCATATAGGATTCGAAAACAAGTACAAAGTATTTATGTTATTCCATCTTTTTTTTTTTTTGGTGTAAAACGGCGATTGGACGGCACTGACTAATAATATGCATACATATATAAATATATAGAAGAGAAGAGGATGGGGGAGGAAGAAGGTAAAGAGGAGCAAAAGGGTTTTAAAGAAATCAATTGTTGATGGGGGGAAAATATTTAGGGGAGTACGTTTACTGCAGTATGGGAGGAAAAACTGGTTGGAGAATATTTTGGATATGGACAAATGTCGAGGACTGTACATGTCACTAAGGTATTCAACCCACAATGAATTATTAGCATATAATGAAAACTTTCCATACCGACCCCTGAGTTATCCGACATCAAGTAGTTAAGGATGTACTCTTCTGATCTGGTGTAACGGAGTTTTGTAATATTTAACAACTTATGATAGGTTTAATAGCAAACACACATCTGAAAAACATGTCAAAAAACTGTTGTGTGTAGAACATTTTTTACAAGAATTTAAAAAAAATGACCAATTTGGCGGCCATTTTGAAAAAGTGTATTTATGTGAATTTCTTGCGCTTCACAAAGGGCAAAATTTCACCTTTTTTGACACTAGATTTTTTTTTTGACACTTAAATTGTCATTGTGTCACCATTTTTAAATGTAGCAGGTTCAATTTTGCTGTACAACTTCATAATGTTCAATATGATTAAAATAATATGCAAAAAAGTAGAAAGTTATATATTATTGGTATTTTTTTTTACATATCAGGGTAACTGAAGCACTTTTGATATTTGACCCAGAAAAAGGTGAAAAATAACACAAATAATAATGGAACAAAAAAAGAAACACACCGACCCCCCATTTGTGTGGCTGTTTTAGAAAGAGAAACACATTTTCTTTTGATTCATTGAATACTAAAAAAAGTTTAATACAGGATTTTTTTATATCAAGCGTTTAATCTGCAAAAAATGGTGAAAAAAATAATATTTTTATCAATTCTACAAACATTCATACATATCTGATAACACACTTAGAAGAAATTGTATGAATTTGTTCTGTAATTGGTCAAAACCCGAAAATTCATCTAAAATCACCTTTAGTGTTAAATTGGTATCTTTGACCGATCATAGCACAAAAACGAACACACGGACATATATTTTTTTTTGCATTTTCTACTTTGCAAATATCTCCCTTTTCCAAAAATCAATATAAAAAAAAAAGTTTAATACAGGATTTTTTTACTTCTCAGAGGTGTACATCCTTAACAGCAACTTGGTATAATCTAAAATAACTAAAGTAACATCAAACAAAACTATGACGGTTTATATATGTGATATCGCTATGGCGGGTACGTATATAGCGGACGTCGCAATAGCGAACTATCATGTGACGTCATAAACATCTACTTCAAAGAATCTCCTAGAAGAGATGAAAGTTCTAAAGACTCGTTGTTGAGAATTGTTCTTTATATATATATATAAATATATCCATACTAACGTGTCATGACATACAGTGGCCGTACCAGTTAAGTCCCAGTGTGTACTACATGTAAACATACGTGAAATCAAAATTGAGAACTTCAAACTTAAAATCGTTTCGACTGGTTGATGAAATGTCGGACACAGTCGAAAATATTCTCATTATATTTAACTGGCATATCAGGATTTAGTTGGGAGGAAGGCTTATGAAGCATTGTTCTCTTCATTGCTGGTATAGATTGAGCATGGTCGGTCCACCCTCCGATTGCTGAGATAAAGACGCCCAGGTGTTTGGGACTTCTGCTAAGAGGATGATATTCATAAATAAGGAGGGATGAGTTGGTTCATTATTTCTCTTTCTTACAAGCATTGTCACTGTTTTACTAGGGTTAAAGTTAACAAGCCATTGTTTAGACCAATCATGATTTTTTTAATTATCTTTTTAGATTGCAATTCAAAAGGATGGCACTAAGATCCGGAAAGTCCACTGCAACGTAGAGGGAGGTATCATCGGCAAATCATTAAATTATACAATTGATATCTTCAACAATGTCATTAATGAAAATTAAAAAACAACAATGGGCCTATAATTGACCCCTGAGGAACCACGGCTGTAGTAGATGCTAAATCAGACTGTTTACCATTAATAACAACTCGTTGAGAACGATTATATGAATAATTTGAGAACCAAGCAAGTAATTTTCCTGTTATGCCAAAGTTGTCGAGTTTAGAAAGAAGACCACGATGCTGCACTCGGCCGAACGCTTTGCTAGTGTCACAGAAAACCATTCTTATTTTTTAACCTTTATCTAGAGCAGAATATATGTCGTTAGGGTTAGATATAAGTTGTTTTGTAGAAGAATCGCCGGATCTAAAGCCAAACTGACAAGGAGACAAAGGAGATTTGTCAATCAAATAATTGTAAACATATTAGTATACACACCTTTGTATCATTTTGCCAATAATAGATAATAAAGATATGGAACAGTAGTTGCTTAGGACGGATGAGTCGTCTTTTTTTAACACAGGTGTGACGTAAGCCCTTTCCATAGAGACGGTAACATGCAATCAGTAAGAAAGTAGTGAAATAAAGTATGAAGAGGATAGCTTAGAATATCAGCAGCTTCCTTGATTAAACGAGGATTTATAAGGTCAGGACCAACGGCTTTCTTACAGTAAATATTTTGTATAACATCAAGAACGTATTGACGAGATATAACAATGTCAGAGAGGACAGTTTAAAATAGACTGTCCTATGTTTGATACCCATCATGTTCAGTTTAAAATATACTGAACTCTATTAATACAATGTACCCATTATGTACAGTTTAATATATACTGTTGTCTGTTAATACCAATTATGTTCAGTTTAACATATACTGTTGTCTGTTGATACTGGCCTCTGTTTAATGTACATTATGTTTTGGTTTTTTTATATTGTTTTTTTTTTCAAGTTTTTTGTTACATCTAAATCAAACAGACATTACACACAAACTCTCACTTGTAGACAGAAGCATGCGTTTCTCAATCATAGTCATTTATACACATCATCATCATCATCATCATCATCATCATCATCATCATCATCATCATCATCATCATCATCATCATCATCATCATCATCATC
>NW_018405216.1:21738-34111 GCF_002113885.1 Mizuhopecten yessoensis
AAAAAAAAGATTTAAATAAGTTAATTAAGAAGAATTATCTAGGAATCGAGGAGAGACGGAGAACATGAAAAATATTAAAAGCTGTTTTTACCTTGGTATTATTTAAATTACACTTCCGCATAGTCTAATATTTTTATCCATTTTCTCCATTCTTTCTCAAACCTATCCTGTGCAGAATCACCTTGACTGTTTACAATATATTTTTGAACAGTATAATGTTCTTTAATCGTGTTAATTAAGGCATTTGGGCTCAACGTTTGATGTCGACATCTTGTCTTATAAATATAAAACTTAATAATAATTAAAATTTCATTGTCAATTCTATTATATGTCATATTCTCATTTGGTACCAATAATCCAAAAAGAAAACTGATTTTATTAAATGAAAATGAGATAAAAAGTGCATCGAACAATATTTCAAAACTTTGTAAAAAATTACAAATGTACATCATGTTATCAGTTTAATATATACTGTTGTCTGTTAATACCCATTATGTACAGTTTAATATATACTGTTCTCTGTTTAATATACATTATGTACAGTGTAATATATACTGTTCTCTGTTTAATACACATTATGTTCAGTGTAATATAGACTGTTGTCTGTTTAATACACATTATGTTCATTTTAATATATGCTGTCCTCTGTTTAAAACACATTATGTACAGTTTATTATATACTGTCCTCTGCTTAATACACATTATGTACAGTTTAATGTATATTATTATACCTCTACTTTATTTACTTTATATATAAGTAATTGGTTAAATCGAATACATCCCCACTTTTGCCTGACAGTGTTTTAGTCCTGTGTGTTAGTCTGGGAACTAAAACACACCTACACTCGGGTGTTTCCGCCGAGCCAATCAGGCGAGAGGTGGGCGGAGCTTGTTACCGAACTCGGAAGCGACGCGCGAGGTGGGCGGAGCTTGCTAACGAACTTGGAAGCATTTTTGGCTCTATTGTGATCAAGGGTAGTTGGGACGTGAAGCTATACAGCTTATGGTTTACAAATAATTTCTAGTTAAAACTATCTCTCCAGTGTGTATCGGTATAATAAAACGATTAAAGTAGGGGGTTGAGGGATATAGCAAGTTTCTGGTGTCCCTTGACCATGCCTATTTCCCTCGACTTCACCTCGGGAATTGGACCTGGTCTCGGGACACCAAAAACTTGCTATATCCCTCGACCCCATACTTTAACTTTATACTGTCCTCTGTTTAATACACATTATGTTCAGTGTAATATATACTGTTGTCTGTTTAATACACATTATGTTCATTTTAATATATGCTGTTCTTTGTTTAATACACATTATGTACAGTTTATTATATACTGTCCTCTGCTTAATACACATTATGTACAGTGTATTATATGCTGTTCTTTGTTTAATACACATTATGTTCAGTTTATTATATACTGTCATCTGTTAAATTCACAATGTGTACAGTAATGTATACTGTCCTCTGTTTAATACACATTATGTACAGTTTATTGTATACTGTCCTCTGTTTAATACACATTATGAACAGTGTATTATATGCTGTTCTTTGTTTTATACACATTATGTTCAGTTTATTATATAGTGTCCTCTGTTTAATACACAATGTGTACAGTTTATTATATGCTGTTCTTTGTTTAATACACATTATGTTCAGTTTATTATATGCTGTTCTTTGTTTAATACCCATTATGTACAGTATATTATATGCTGTTCTTTGTTTAATGCACATTATGTACAGTTTATTATATACTGTCCTCTGTTAAATTCACAATGTGTACAGTTTATTATATACTGTTGTCTGTTTAATACATATTATTACAGTTAAATGTATCCTGTCCTCTGTTTAATACACATTATGAACAGTGTATTATATGCTGTACTTTCTTTAATACACATTATGTTCAGTTTAGTATATACTGTCCTCTTGTTAAATACACAATGTGTACAGTTTAATGTAAACTGTCCTCTGTTTAATACCCATTATGTGCAGTTTATTATATGCTGTTCTTTGTTCAATACACATTATGTACAGTTTATTATATACTGTCCTCTGCTAAATACACAATGTGTACAGTTTAATGTAAACTGTCCTCTGTTTAATACCCATTATGTGCAGTTTATTATATGCTGTTCTTTGTTTAATACACATTATGTACAGTGTATTATATGCTGGTCTTTGTTTAATACACATTATGTTCAGTTTATTATATGCTGTCTGTATAATACCCATTATGTACAGTTTAATATATACTGTCCTCTTTTTAATACACATTATATACAGTTTATTATATACTGTCCTCTTTTTAATACACATTATATACAGTTTATTATATACTGTCCTCTGCTAAATACACAATGTGTACAGTTTAATGTAAACTGTCCTCTGTTTAATACCCATTATGTGCAGTTTATTATATGCTGTTCTTTGTTTAATACACAGTATGTAGAGTTTAATGTATACTGTCCTCTGTTTAATACAAATTATGTACAGTTAAATGTATACTGCCCCCTGTTTAATACACATTATGTGAAGTTAAATGTATCCTGTCCTCTGTTAAATACACAATGTGTACAGTTTAATGTATACTGTTGTCTGTTTAATACACATTATTTTCATTTTAATATATGCTGTCCTCTGTTCAAAACACATTATGTACAGTTTATTATATACTGTTCTTTGTTTAATACACATTATGTACAGTATATTATATGCTGTTCTTTGTTTAATGCACATTATGTACAGTTTATTATATACTGTTCTTTGTTTAATACACATTATGTACAGTATATTATATGCTGTTCTTTGTTTAATACACATTATGTACAGTATATTATATCCTGTCCTCTGCTTAATCCCCATTATGTACATTTAAATATATACCGTTGCTGTTTAATACCCATTATGTACAGTATATTATATACTGTTCTTTGTTTAATACACATTATGTACAGTTTAATATATACTGTCCTCTTTTTAATACACATTATATACAGTTTATTATATACTGTCCTCTGCTAAATACACAATGTGTACAGTTTAACGTATACTGTCCTCTGTTTAATACACATTATGTTCAGTGTAATATAGACTGTTGTATGTTTAATACACATTATGTTCATTTTAATATATACTGTCCTCTGTTTAATACACATTATGAACAGTGTATTATATGCTGTACTTTCTTTACTACACATTATGTTCAGATTATTATATAGAGTCCTCTGATTAAAACACAATGTGTACAGTTTATAATATGCTGTTCTTTGTTTAATACACATTATGTTCAGTTTATAATATGCTGTTCTTTGTTTAATACACAGTATTTACAGTTTAATGTATACTGTCCTCTGTTTAATACACATTATGAACAGTGTATTATATGCTGGTCTTTGTTTAATACACATTATGTTCAGTGTAATATAGACTGTTGTATGTTTAATACACATTATGTTCATTTTAATATATGCTGTCGTCTGTTTAAAACACATTATGTACAGTTTTACTGCCCCCTGTTTAATACACATTATGTGAAGTTAAATGTATCCTGTCCTCTGTTTAATACACATTATGAACAGTGTATTATATTCTGTACTTTCTTTAATTCACATTATGTTCAGTTTATTATATAGTGTCCTCTGTTTAAAACACAATGTGTACAGTTTATAATATGCTGTTCTTTGTTTAATACACAGTATGTAGAGTTTAATGTATACTGTCCTCTGTTTAATACACAATATGTACAGTTTATTGTATACTGTCATCTGTTTAATACACATTATGTACAGTTTAATGTATACTGTTGTCTGTTTAATACACATTATGTTCATTTTAATATATGCTGTCCTCTGTTTAAAACACATTATGTACAGTTTATTATATACTGTCCTCTGTTAAATACACAATGTGTACAGTTTAACGTATACTGTCCTCTGTTTAATACACATTATGTACAGTTTATTATATACTGTCCTCTGCTTAATACACATTATGTACAGTGTATTATATGCTGGTCTTTGTTTAATACACATTATGTTCAGTTTAGTATATACTGTCCTCTTGTTAAATACACAATGTGTACAGTTTAATGTATACTGTCCTCTGTTTAATAGACAATATGTACAGTTTATTATATGCTGTTCTTTGTTTAATAAACAGTATTTACAGTTTAATGTATACTGTTGTCTGTTTAATACACATTATGTTCATTTTAATATATGCTGTCCTCTGTTTAAAACACATTATGTACAGTTTAATGTATACTGTCCGCTGTTTAATACACAATATGTACAGTTTAATGTATACTGTCCTCTGCTTAATACACAATATGTACAGTTTAATATATACTGTTCTCTGTTTAATATACATTATGTTCAGTGTATTATATGCTGTTCTTTGCTTAATACACATTATGTACAGTATATTATATGCTGTCCTCTGCTTAATACCCATTATGTACATTTAAATATATACCGTTGTCTGTTTAATACGCATTATGTACAGTATATTATATGCTGTTGTGTGTTTAATACACATTATGTAAAGTTTTATATATACTTGCCTCTGTTAATACACATTATTTTCTGTTTAATATATACTGTCCTCTGTTTAATACACATTATTAACAGTTTAATATATACTGTTCTTTGTTTAATACCCATAATGTACAGTTAGATATATTCTGTCCTCTGTTTAAACAATGTGCATAAGTTATGCTTAGTTTAATATGTATTCTGTCCTTTGTTTCATAAACATTCAGTGCTGTTTAATATATATTTTCTGCCGTTTAATTAACAATGGTCACCGCTTTAAACATATCACCTACTCTTTACATTATTCTTTTCTGTTTTATTTCTATATATTTATTGTCTTCAGTTTCATACACGCTTCTAACACTATACTGTTTACAATACACTGCATTCCCTTTAATCCACACTGTTAAATACTGCCTTCTGTTTAAGGATACCCCCTTCCTTTTAATACACATTGCTTATTGTTCAATGCACACTGCCAACTTGCTGTATTCACACTGCCAACTTGCTGTATTCACACTGCCAACTTGCTGTATCCACACTGCCACCTTACTGTATCGACACTGCCTACTTGATGTGTTCACACTGCCAACTATCTGTATCCACACTGCCAACTCGCTGTATCCACACTGCCAACTCGATGTCGCTGTATCCACACTACCAACTTACTGTATCACACTGCCAACTTGCTGTGTTCACACTGCCTACTCGCTCTATCCATACTGCCAATTCGCTGTATCCACACTGCCAACTTGCTGTATTCACACTGCCAACTTACTGCATCCACACTGCCAACTTGCTGTATACACACTGTCAACTCGCTGTACCACACTGCCAAATCGCTGTATTCACAATGCCAACTTACTGTATCCACACTGCCAATTTGATGTATCCACACTGCCAACTCGCTGTATTCACACTGCCAACTTACTGCATCCACACTGCCAACTCGCTGTATTCACACTGCCAACTTACTGCATCCACACTGCCAACTTGCTGTATACACACTGCCAACTTGCTGTATTCACACTGCCAACTTACTGCATCCACACTGCCAACTTACTGCATCCACACTGCCAACTCGCTGTATTCACACTGCCAACTTGCTGTATTCACACTGCCAACTTACTGCATCCACACTGCCAACTTGCTGTATTCACACTGCCAACTTACTGCATCCACACTGCCAACTCGCTGTATTCACACTGCCAACTTGCTGTATTCACACTGCCAACTTACTAAATCCACACTGCCAACTCGCTGTATCCACACTGCCAACTCGATGTCGCTGTATCCAGACTACCAACTTACTGTATCACACTGCCAACTTGCTGTGTTCACACTGCCTACTCGCTCTATCCATACTGCCAATTCGCTGTATCCACACTGCCAACTCGCTGTATCCACTCTGCCAACTTGCTGTATACACACTGTCAACTCGCTGTACCACACTGCCAAATCGATGTATTCACACTGCCAACTTACTGTATCCACAATGCCAATTTGATGTATCCACACTGCCAACTCGCTGTATTCACACTGCCAACTTACTGTATACACACTGCCAACTTGCTGTATTCACACTGCCAACTTGCTGTATTCACACTGCCAACTTACTGCATCCACACTGCCAACTTACTGCATCCACACTGCCAACTTACTGTATCCACACTGCCAACTTGCTGTGTTCACACTGCCAACTTGCTGTATCCACAATGCCAACTTACTGTATTCACACTGCGAACTTGCTGTATCTACACTGCCAACTTGCTGTGTTCACACTGCCAACTTGCTGTATCCACACTGCTAACTCGCTGTATCCACACTGCCAACTCGCTGTATTCACACTGCCAACTTACTGCATCCACACTGCCAACTCGCTGTATTCACACTGCCAACTTACTGTATACACACTGCCAACTTGCTGTATTCACACTGCCAACTTACTAAATCCCCACTGCCAACTCGCTGTATCCACACTGCCAACTAGCTGTGTCCACTCTGCCAGCTTGCTGTGTTCACACTGCCAACTTGCTGTATCCACAATGCCAACTTACTGTATTCACACTGCGAACTTGCTGTATCTACACTGTCAACTTGCAGTGTTCACACTGCCAACTTGCTGTATCCACACTGCTAACTCGCTGTATCCACACTGCCAACTCGCTGTATTCACACTGCCAACTTACTGCATCCACACTGCCAACTTACTGTATCCACACTGCCAATTTGATGTATCCACACTGCCAACTCGCTATATCCACACTGCCAACTTACTGTATTCACACTTCCAACTCGCTGTATCCACACTGTCAACTCGCTGTCGCTGTATCCACACTGCCAACTTACTGAATTCACACTGCCAACTTACTGTATCCACACTGCCAACTTGCTGTATTCACACTGCCAACTTGCTGTATTCACACTACAAACTATATTATCTATGTTGGCTACTGTCTAATGCGAAATACTTTTGAGGAAGGTATATCCTGTTTACTGTTGACAAATTATTACCACCAGTTTGCTATTTTATACCTTCATAAGAAGTCAATACCTACTACCTTACATGTTGTCTGCAGATATATATTTCAGTTTGTCTTCATTACGACTAGTTGATTTCCGCTAGTTTGTGAAAAACAAATCGATAAAAAAGTCAAACAAACGGAACAAACGTAGACTAAACATTTCTATTAGGCGGTGAAATAGGACGCGTTGTTCGTTGACACCGCTAGATCACTGACGTCAGGTGGATATTCTATTACGACTCGATAGCAACGAAAATGACAAAAGCAAACTATCTATAGATTTTATTCTGTATCGTTCTTTAGGCCATAAACATGCAGTATATTAAATGATTGTCAGATAAATGAAGTATATATACACAAACTGTACGTAAAACATGCGTGCGAGCGTACAATCCATACATATATGTACCATTATCCGGTCGTTGTTTTTATAGTTTCTCGGTATCATACACTGTATGTACAGGTTAATCTGTTTATTTCAGCCGCAAAATCGCTGGTATCGAATAAATATATATTTTATTTTAAGTGCATTTAATTTGATAATACAGGATGTTTCTAATAAGTATACCTATTTTTTTCCAAAACTAAATAAAATTACAAAAAAAGAAAGAAAATGCATTATGCCAATTTATCTTAATCAGAAAGAGAAGAAATAGTCATGATGTCATAATATGTTTTTATGACGTCATCATCGAAAGCTGTGAGATTAGGTAAGTTCACAAAGGAAGATATGAAGTATGCTCATATTTCTGTGAATTTTTATTCAGCAAATTGGAAATGAACAATGCTAGTAACCTGGCTACTTAAAAATAGTATCCAGATGTTGAACCTTTATCCAGAGAGTGCATATTTCGAAGTGTGTCAACCTTTACACAAAGAAGCCGGATTGTAATGAATACAGAGCGTTATAAAGCCCAAAACGTTCCGGTATGGGCAGCAAAGAGCAGCGCTAGAATCATTAACCTTTTCTTCTATGAGGCGGATGGAGGAACTGTAAGAGTAACATATGCGCGTAACTTGTCAATACTGAAAAGAAAACGTGTATCCGAGTAGGAGAGCCTATTATAACCCCTCAGGAATGCAATCTTAATGTATTTTGCAGTAGCAATGCCATAGTTTATTTCAACTCATATTGATCACCTTTGTTTGCCTGGACTGAAGCACAAAAAAGATATTAATGCGGTAAGAAACCGGATTGGGAAACCTCATTTTTGGAAGGTCACAATACTTGTTTACGGTCTGACGGGAAGTTGAACCAACGGTTGTCTTGTTGAAAGGCGACTAAGCTATTCACTAAACCATCTGGTCATCCTAAATGCATATAAATGAGAGGAAAAACATTTTACGTCCTTAATATTGTCCGTCCATAACGACATAATAATACCAGTTATTAAGGGTTATCTAAAATAATGTGGAGCACAAGTGACGCAAAGCTAGAGAAATGTCGATTAAAATGCCGGTACTCGACGTATTGAATTTAATAGTTTGGTTGTAGTGCATTGGCGAAACCAACTACAAGACAGTAAAGGCTTTAAAACATTACTGATGTTAGCATAATTATAAAGTGTGACTGTATACAAAAATAAAGGTTCAGCTTTGTAGTGTCGACATTTGTCATTATCGTTAATCCTTATTGTATTTGAAGCTATAGCCACTGATCTTTCAATAATATGTATATACGTCAGCTTGTTATACGACTGTCATGGCAATAACACTTTAATCATTAAGACGATTCAATTACATCTGTACATACCCGTAGTGCAGTTAGCATGAGGTCAATAATACAGCAAGGACTGCTATGACAGAAGAACGTAGTTGTATCGAGAACGACGAAATTTGTAAACCTGGTAAAGTATAAATGTATGACGAAGGTAAGAATACTTAGAATTACTAAAAGCTGACCACTACAATGTACTGTCGTCGGAGGTATAGTTACGACAACAGCACACGTTAAGGCCTATCTGTAGGCTTAAATAAATATACAACATTTGATATAGCGCCCTATCTAGCTAGAATAACCCACTCTAAAGCGCTTTACAGTACATAGATATACAATTTAATACAATGAATACAATTAGCATATAAACATTAATCAATACAATTACCGCCTGGCTAATATCTCCCTTTGTGTGCATGCCTGCGTGCGCGCGTGCTGAAGATGAATTGTGATTATTTTGTATATGCCGTTGAAAATAAGATGATAATATGGGGAGCAATTTGTACAATGATTTCCTGACCTCGTATGATTTTGGTAATATGTATCATCGATTTTCGGACAAATTGCGTGCATTATAGAAACAACATTAAACTCTGATCAGGTGTATTAACTATATCATCGGTAATAAATACCTAAAGGAACTTTTAAACATGCAAAATGACCATTAAGTTAACATTATAGTTTTTTTTATATTTATATAAATATATATATATCTGCGTAAACACTTACTTTTTAAATAAAAAAGTATAAAGGTTTCTAGGAAGTAAATTAGCAAAACTTAATCCACCTTTAACACCAAATCCAATGATAAAATAAGGTGTTCTGAAACGATTCCTTACATCATACATGATGGACACAATCATATCTCCTGTCAACACAGTGAAGACCTTTGGTCAGTAATGACCACAGATAGTGAAAAACAAATACTAAAGCAAACCAAGAACAAGATATACCAAACCTCGCTGCAAATATTGGATCGCTATGTCCAAACGAAATGGTAACTTAAAAAATGGAAAATATCTAAAGTGATAGGTATTGGCTCTACGAGCCGCTGTTACTGGCAAAATTAAATACTGCGAAACGATTAGCATGCCTTTTACAAGACAAGAAAACCTTCACGATGTCTCGAAAGTTATGACACAAAAACAGCGACGTTCAAGTTCTTTATTACCTTGGGTCTTTTGACCCATTGGTTTCAAAAGTGAGAGATATTTACAATATCTACAGACAATACAATACAATACAATGCATGCATCACGTACAATACATACAATACAATACCAGCAATGTACAAACAGTATGGAGAGTGTAACAAATTAAGTTAATTGGTTTCTTCTTACATTTGCCGCTTTTATATATTTGACCAAATTGACAAGTTCTTTTGTTTTATTTACATTAAATAGATTTATCATTTTAAACATACAACGAACTGGAGAAAGCCAAAGACACAAATACAAAACTACGTGACATGATAGATGCACAGGATACTATGCTGACAGAACTAACTAACGAAAAGACTAGCAATGATAGGAAAATAAAAGAAATACAAACCACAGTCACTGACTTGAATTTTAAGCTTAAAAAGATACAAACTGAACATGACAGGAAAGTCAACAATGTACAAAATGACATCACAACGACGAAGAAAAAGATATCTGATTGTGAACAAATCGCAAAACGGTTCGACGATGAACAGCTAAATGGTGTAACGAGTGTAAAAATATTCTTTGAAATTAGCTTTGCAAAGAACGAAAAAATGTGAAGAAGGAACAACGGAAACCAATAAAACGGTAGCGGAATGTAAGCACGCAACGGAAAACATACAGAAACAGTCCAACGAAATAAAGAAACAGTTAAAGAGTGCGCGTACACATAGTTCCAACGGCAATAGTATCCCAAGCAGTGGTAATCCTAACGGTACTGTGGCTGACCGCAACACACCCACCGCCGCCCAGCATGAAAGCCGGGTGTAACGTAGGCCTAACGGAACAGGTAATTTTAACGGTATCGAATCGTTTCACTGCGCTGGATACTGACAGCACTAGCGATAATGTACACAACAAGTTATGCGAGTGCGATCTCGGCGGCAGACAGGCCAAGCGTTATGCATTCGGAGACGGTACCAACAGATGCAACTCAGAGCGACACAAAAAGATATACGCATGCGTCCTCTACAATACCGGTTCACTTTCCAACATCAGCCTGTAAAACTGTTAAAGAGAGTGCTAAAACCCATGCAAGTAAGTTTGTTGGATACAACAGTCCAGGTAAACGAAGAGTGAGTCGTTTCTACGTGTATGGTATTAATAGTCGCATTGCATCCGAAACGTCAATGCGTGAATTCTTGGAGCAATCTAATGTTCGCGTGACACATCTAAAATATTTCCAGAAAATGTGGAAAAATACAGCATCTGCCCAAATGAATATCGTTGCTGATGATGAACATATTGTCACAAGTCAGAATTTCTGGCCTGAGAGCATACATGTGAGACCATGGATGCCCCTCAAAGTGTTCATGGAGGAGCACAGGCGCGGTTAATACCATGAACTTTATGTGTTGGAACACCGGGGGTTTGAAATTGGGGACTCCGTATCTTGTACAATGTCTAGAAGAGTACAATATACATATATAAGGACTCTCCGAGATACGGTTAAGAGAACATGATATGCCATATTTCAATAATTTTGATACTTTAGGGTATGAAGTTATAGCGAAACCTGTATTTGAAACTGATCCTTTTAGGCAAAAATGCAATATTAGGAGTGGAGTAGCATTACTTTGTAAGAAATCAGAATTTAATGTACACAACACAAGATTGTGATAGACAATCCGAGAGTGGTTGGTGCGGAAATAATTGTTTCCGCAAACCAAACTATATATTTTTTTTGCTGTTTATATGCCAGCAGCGTCAAAGTCCAATGATGGTTTTTCTGAGTACGTTGATATTTTGGAGTGTTTATATTTTACGTATTCGGATAAAGGGTGTGTTTTTTCTCGGAGACATGAATGTAAAGGTCAGAGGACCGATATATGATTTTAAAGACGACGAACGTACCGTTTATTTTCAAAATTTCTTGGATAGAGTACATTTATTATCCGTAAATGTGCAAGATGTATGTGAAGGGCCAATTCCTACATTCGGGCCACAAACGGGGTTCAATACTGTGACAGATCATATATTGATAGAGTCTAGTGAATACGATCTTGTGAATAAATGTTATGTTTTAAATGACTATGAATTGAATGTATCCGAGCACAGTCCGGTGATATGCACAGTTAGTATTCCTACTGGTGGCGCACAGTATGTAGAAGGGAGGAAACTCGGTAGATACAATTGGAAGAAATCGATATCGAACGGATTCATTGATAACTACAGAATAGCTTTGGATGATATGTTATCACGATTAGTAGTACCAGATAATGATGTACGTGTAAGTAACAGTGACATTGATCTTTTCCAACAGAATATCACTTCGTGTATATTGAAAGCCTCCGAGCTTACACTTCCGAAAGTAAAGTATAAGAGGTATCTTAAACCCTATTGGAATCAGGAGTTAAAAGAGGTACACGGAATTATGCTTCAAAAAAGGAAAAG
>NW_018405216.1:35677-37624 GCF_002113885.1 Mizuhopecten yessoensis
CTTCTATATTACTACTAAAGTACTGCCAATAGCAGCTTCATCTTATGAGACTATAACTGAAGTTGGTCTTTGCACCTCCGAGCGACTTAACAGTGTCACTACCGAACTTATCGGTATCTTCTGCTTTGATCCCTAACACCAGCTGCCTGTCTCAAGTGTCTGTGAGATCAACAAACAATTTTACGCCTGGATTTTTCACCAATTCAACCTTCTCCGGTTGCACGATCAACATCAACAACATGCCGGACCGCAAATATAACTCTGACCTGATTACTGCGGGCTTCCGTTGAGTGCGTGCGCCGGATATAGGTCGCAATAAAATCGGAAAATGTTTTACGACACTTGATTAGTTACTTACAAAATGTCATGTGTTACTATTTATGAATCGAGAATATAATATATATATATAAATCAAAATCAAATGAATTATTAACGAAAGTTGCGGAGTGTTATCAATTTTGTATGGGAAATAGCGCATGACGTTTATCTTTGTGCCGTTCTAGTTACTGACCTGACCTGACGGTAATAAGCGGGAAATTTGAAATTTGGAAAAGACAGATATTTTTTTTGGCGAATTCCTATTATGGAAATATAAATATAAGCAATAAACTGCATAGATGTGGCAGACCAACTGGTAAAACTGCCACATGTGTAACAAACAAACTGAATGGTACGCTAGATGATAAGTTTGTCTGTGACACATGTGGCAGTTATACCAGTTGGTCTGCCACATCTATCATATTTCTAAATACAAAACAAAATTGTTCAAATGAATATTTTAATAAATAAATGACTACAATGTATCAGATAGCGTCAAATCTTTTTTTAAATGAGGAAAAATATTTCAAATGTTGCCAAATATTTGATAAACTCATATATTAAAACATTAACAAACTGACATATATAACAGATAGGATTTCTCTCGTAATCATACACAAAAGTTTGTATTCTATATGGTAATGCAAAAGCATTGAGTGTACTGTTTTATTGGTCTATTGACACACCAAACACATAACGTATCCAAATGTTAAACAGCAAAGCGTTATCTCCCTTTGAACAGTCGCAGTGTTCCGTACCTTGGATATTGTTCTAACATGTCTGGACATCCTAGGAACTACGAGCACGTGATGAATGCAGGACCTAACTAGAAACCACCAACACAGCAATCATCGTGGGCTCGCAGAAATCACTTACAAAAAACGACCCATACATTGTTCTGGAATTTGAGACCCGATGTACAGAGGGATTTAAACAAACATATTCCAAGAAATAATTTGGAATAAAGGATACTTTTCGTATCAAGGGACTAGCCAGAAATTACCTCCAAAGACTTTTTACGGAAACTTCAGAGGTTCTTTATAAACAGAACCAATAAACAATTCAGACCTTTTACAGACACTCCACAGGTACTATACTTTGTACAGAATTTCCACGGGAACTATATAAACAGAACCCATACACAATTCAGACATTTCACAGAACCTCCACGGGAACTATATAAACAGTACCCATACAAAATTCAGACATTTCACAGAAACTTCACATGTACTATATAAACAGTNCAGTGCGCCCTTCGGCCGTGGCTGTAGGTTTAGGCTTAGTAGCCAAAACCCTACCCTNGCTCTACACAGTACGTAGTAGGTGCTATAATATGTAGTAGGAACTTGTAGTACATGAATCAGTACTGCATGTTGTACTCTACACAGTACGTAGTAGTTGGTATAATAACTAGCAGGTAGTATATGAATCAGTACAGCATGCTGTACACTACACAGTATGTAGTAGGTGAGATAATAAGTAGTAGGTAGTACATGAATCAGTACAGCAGGCGGTACTCTACACAGTATGTAGAAGGTGAGATAATAAGTTGTAGGTAGTACATGAATCAGTACAGCATGATGCACTCTACACAGTATGTAGTAGGTGGTATAATAAGTAGTAGGTAGT